>NC_037088.1:59709729-60012759 GCF_002994745.2 Rosa chinensis | reverse complement strand
TACAAGACTTTCCTATCCACACAACCTATTGACACAATTATTTAAACTGCACCCTTTCAACCCATCAAAACAAATGACGACAAAAACAAAAAAGACGAGCAGGGAAGCCCCATAAAATTACACTAAAATGCAATGTTCAATCAGACAGGTTGCCCTACTGACTATAACATCAAATTCACCATCGAGTTTCACAACAATATTTCAACACATCTCAGTAGCTACTGCCCATTGGTGGCATGCCATAAGGTGGCATCGGAGGCATCCCCATTCCTCCCATTGGAGGCGGAGGACCATACCCTCCTCCCATACCAGGCATTGGTGGAGCAGGCAAAGCAAGAGGCAACAACTGTGCATACATGTTCTGCAACAACAAATCAATAAACCACATTGTAAACCAAGGAAGAAAGAAGAGTGGAAAAGAAGTTTACAGAAGAGCCACTTTCTTTAAAGGAATAGGAGAAGGGAAATTCAAAGTGAGTACCTGCTGTGCTATAACTTCTTTCTCTTCCTTCTCCTTCTCCTTGACCTCATTCTGGGCTTCAATTCTGTCCTTCACCAATTCATCGACTTTACCGGTGTATTCACGGATGAACTGCAAAACAGAATCATAACAAATCATTAATAAAGGTAGAACCGTAGAAGGTTGTTCCAAATGCCACATACAAAGCAGACAACAGATTAGCCCCTTTTACTTCCAATAAATAGTTGATAACAAGAATTACCTGCAACAGATATGGGAAGGCAAAGTCTATCATATTGTTCATCCAAGCAAGTTCAAGGGCAGTATCCGGCCTAATCAAATCGTAACAGACGAAGAGGCATGACGCAAAGCATTCTTTCTTTCCCTGCAATTTGACAAAAAAGTACATACATATATATAAGCATAAGTGTCTTATAAATCATCAAAATTGTCAAGTTGATAACATCAGCCTTTTTTTTCTGATAATAAACTGTACCTGTTCAATGAAGTAAACAAGCAATTCCTCCGCAAGTTCGCGGTCACCAGACTGTGAGGCTGTCTCCATGGCATCTTTGTAAAGTTTGTCTTTCTTTGATAATGCAATGGACTGCTTCCACCTTCCAGCTTTCTTGTAAATATAAGCAGCAACGCGCCTCATTTCCAGAAGCTCGTGTTTTTCAATCTGACCAAAGACATGGTGTAAGGCTCTTACCACATGTATAAATTAGGACAAAGGAATTGACTCTCTTGCACATGAACACATTTACAGATAATGGGCTAGGAATCGAATGAGTCGAACCTTCTGAGCAAGACCTATTTGATCAAAGCTGTCATGTAAATCAATTGATTCACGCAATCTTTCATAGTCTTCCTCTTCAACATATATCTCATTCAAAGCCTCATTCACAGCTGAGACATTGTTGCTCTGAACAGCAACCATGTATGGCTTCACAAGGAGTAGGTGCCCAGCCTGACATTTTAAATGCAAAAGAATATCAGATGATAGCCAAACAGAAACTTCTTCCAGTCTCTATTCCCTAGTAACCTAAGTTCCATTGAATAGTGCATGCAAAATCAATTACCTTTCGCATAATGTCCACCACACGAGTATGATCTACACGGAGAGCAAGCACATTTAGAATATCATTAATGAGATCTGGATGCTCTTGCAAGTAAAAGTGCACAGCCTTATAATATAGCTCCACATTTGCAACTTTAACTGCCACATCTTTGAACTGCATGTGATCCCAGGCTTCAGGGGAATGATTCATGATGGTTGTTGCAGCATTATCAAACTCATCATATTGAATATATAGATAGGTTAGCTCCTTCCAATGCTGCTGCTCATCACAAGCTCGAATGAGCTTGGGAATATTTAAACGAGTTGAGAACAGTTTGATGTGCTCCATAAGTTTCTCAGGACGGTATCTAGCATACAGAACCCCCAATTCAGTAAAGATTCCCATGTGTGCACGTTCTAAGCCAAGACCACTTTCCATTAGAGATATTAGCTCATTGAAGCACCCTCTATTCTGGTAGAATTCACTGACCTCTTCCAAATCATCCACCTATAAATTGAAATAACACACAGCCTTGTTAGAATAGCAAGAGCAAATATTCTGCAAGACAGATACAATTAGCATGGGAACTTGCCACCAACCAACTCGGAGCATGCAAAGACTGTAGCTGAGGATCCATTGAAAAATATATAAGAGAAATGTATAAACACAACAAATTACCTGTATAATGATGTTGAGACCACAAATTTGAGCTAAGCGGAACTCCTCAGCATCAACACAAGCAAAGCAAACTTCCTTCCATGTCTTTGCACTATTGGCTTTTCGTGCTGCATCAACAGCACCTTGGAATTGTTTGAGCTTGACAAGTGTGACAGCCAACTTGGCCCAGTTGGATATAAAAGCATAAATTATTTTTGCAGCCTCATAGAGGGTCTCATCATATAGGCGATCACCAACATTTTGAAGATTGGCAACATTTGGCATAAGAATGAACTCTTCAATGTCAGCCAGCCTATCAATCTTGGCATATGCATAAATGAGCTCACTGTCCACCTTCGGCTCTTTTGTCTTCTGCCTAACCATCAGAAGGTATCTCACCAAGTCATGGTAAACATCCGCTTCTTCAGAAGCTCGAATAACATCCAAGAATTGTGTGGCATCATCCGCCCTAATAAATGACTCAATCGCATCACTCACAAGTCCCTCCCGGAGTTGAGCCTTTCCAACCTGACTCCAAACAGCATCCTCTTCAACACGGAATGCAAATTCTACAGCCCTATCAATGCTTCGGATATTATCCAGCAAGACATTGACAGCTTGGACATTCAAGTTGAACTTCTTGAAAATTGCAAATGCTTCCTCATACAGTTGGGCTTCCACAGCTACTTCCCCAACTGCAGGTCCATCGAAATTGTCTAGCCTATTAATATAATCCATTACTCTGGACGGATCTGCCTTGATGGCTGTCAAAATGAGTAGATTTTGCAGATTAAAGTTGCCACTGAAGGCAGAGTTTTGAAGCACAATCTTTTCAAGAAGCTCAATTAATTCATGGGGCAAATCAGCAGTCATGAAAGCCTTAACAGCCGCAGAAACTTGTTCTGGGCTCTTGCTTTCAGGCAAGGCAGTAGAAACCACTTGATCGATAAGTTGTCTTCTAAATTCATTCTCAGGGTCAAGAACTTTAGCCCAAAGATCCTCATCCATCCTCTCAACGACATATCTGTTCACAAATAATTCGTAAATGAAAATGCAGAATCAAAAATGCCGCGGATGTAAAAAAAAAAAGTGTGTATATATATATATAAGATAAAAAAGTATCACTGACCTTGCTTGTAATTTGAACAAAGAGTTTTTATTTGTAACATTGATAAGCTCATCATCACATTGCCCACGTCGATAAGCAACAACAGCCAGAGTAGGATCACGTTTCTCACAATATTTACCCACAACACGAGAATCATAATATGGATTTGTGGTAAGGAAGTGTTCAGGATTGTTTCCACTATCAATGATGATTTTACCCAACGCATTGTGGACGTGCACATCCTGGCTTCCCTCACTCACAAGATGCTCCAAGAACTGAGTGAGTAAACGAAGTCGATTCCTAATGATGAGAAAAAAGAAAAATAAATTCAGTACAGATTGAGGAAAAACATGATCCAAGGAGTGAGAATTCGACCAAAAAAAGGACATAGATTAGTATTAGTAACACACCTCTTCTCACATTCCTCCACAAGGGGCTCCACTGGAAGCAATGAACGTACAGAAAGGATCAAGCCTTTGATGAAATCTTCAGGGCACTCGTCATCTAGCAACTGTCCCACAACTAAAGGAGCATTTGAAGGATTCACCTATGAAATCAGTAAAACAGCATCAATATAAGAATAATTACTCCACAATTTTAAAAGTTACAAAAAGACGAATATAATACCTTTTGAACGTAACCCTCAATGTAACGGAGCATATTGTTTGTGTACAAGTAGTGGGTGAGATCTGGAACAAAACCAAAACGGTCGCAAACATTGATAAGGGGTCGTGCATCAGGGAGCTTAGCTTCCATTAAAAAGTTCTTTGTTTTCTCTGCATCATAGAAATTTGATTCTCTAGTAACTCTCTCAACCTCTTTAATTTGTCCAGTTTTGGCAGCTGCCTCAATGTACTTGAAGTGGATTTCAGGATCCTCACTGTCCAAAAATTAGGAAGTACATCAAAATCAAGAATAAACTGGATGTTCCTCTGAAAAAGGGAGGGAACAGTAAATCAGTAATCTGTATTCTACAACAGAATACCTTGAACTCAAAAATGATCCGAGGAAGAAGTACAATCCTTCATATGACTTGAACTGCTCAAATAGCTTCATGCATTGATCAGTACCCAACTGATCAGAGTACTCCTTAGCAACCTGTGCAGACAAGCCTTAGTTTTCTTCATTTAATGCTCTAGATATTTTAAACATGACAGTGGCAAGAAGAAAGTGTACCTGCACAATTATCTGAAGGTTGCCTCTCAAATTGACCAGCAAGAGATCCTTCATACACTCCAACGCCCATTCCTTTGACAAGGTACCAAAAAACTCTACTAGTGACTGCGGCTCTATTGCATGTGTATTCACTATGACACGTTTAATATCAGGCAACTCGGAGTAGTGCTGCACCAGAATATAAAAAAATTAGTGTCGCTGACTTTGAGGTAAAACACGGTAAGAGAAAAAACTTGATCCATGAAATCAGAAGACATCTTACTTGCAAAGCTCGCACATAAAGACCAGCTTTTTCACATAACTGGGCAATACGAGGACGATCATAATGACTGAACATACCATTGGCTAAAATGGCATCAGCCACATTTGGAAAAGTAACCAAGTTAATCTCGAGGACCTGCACCAATAAAAAAGGTCAACAATCTGTAGATATGGCTACAATCAAGTAATACATAACTTTGAGCATAGAAACCTTTGTCTGCAGGAAGGCATGTTCAGGGAGATTTGGCTTCAAAACATCCAGTAGAAAAGCGGTTGCCTCACGAATCAGATTCCTCTACAGAAACAAAAAAAGCATGAGGCATGTTCTTCAGATATAATGTGACAAAGCATAGTATATGACTTAATTATTAGTATACAAACCTGAAGAAAGAGATCTGTAATGGTGTTGTAATCAACAGGACAACCACCCTCCATTTGGGACATCATCAATGCAAAATTAACAGCACCCTACATTCAAAAATCATAGTTTAGATTAAATATTAAAAAGATCTAACATGAAATTCTACCCCAAACTAAATACAGTTGTTTGGGTTATCAACAAACTACTTCAATGTGAACAGAAACTTCACAGAACAAATGACCATAGATCTAACCATGCCTTCTACTTTAAAGGACAAGAATAGCAACTATAAGCATATCGAATATTCTTTGAATACCTGCGGGTCTGCTCGGAGAATTGTTTGCAAAAGGAACAGATAGTCAGGTGTGTAGCCAACCTAAAGCAAGGAAAAATGGATATCATAAGAAATCATATACATAAACAAAACTTAAAAAGCCATTACAACATAAAACAAATTTCTTCACCTGCTTTGAGTAGATCAGGATTTTGTCAAACTCCCTTCGCTCGGCAAAAGCTGCAACAACTTTTGGAGTTGCTCTGGCTTTAATGTATATTTTCAAAGCCAGATCATTATCCACAGTCTGCAAGGAAAATATCAGACATGATGTTAAAGCTACAGTGACCGCATATGGACAAATCTAAAAGAATGTGCTTAATTTCTATTGCAAATAATACCTTCACAAGATCTCCTAGTTCCTCACTGCATTCCAGTTTGTCCTCTGCCAACCAGTTTTCCAAAAGATTCTTCTTGTTCTGGTTCACAACAAGACGTGACAATTCCAATGACTCAAAGGCATTGAGCTTCCCTCTCGTTAAGAGAGTCCCAAAGTATTGCAACAAAGGGGGTGTTTGCCCAGCTTGGACAGGAACACTCTGCAAGATCACAGGAAAATGTTGAATTTCATTCCAGAGAAACATAAAGGAAGTATGATCTGAACCTACAAAAATAATAGCAAAAGAAAAAATATACAACTTTTTACGCAAACAAACCTGAAATTTAGCAACTGTATCCGGTGTACGAAGAATTCCTTGTGGGGACTCAGCAGCCAGTTCGGCAGCTTCTTTGTACTTGGTTTGGGCAAACAGTTCTTGGAAACGCTGGACAACCTGTAATGTTCAAGTAGGCATATCAGGAATTTGACAGAAATCAGGGAGATAGCCAAGTATAACCCAGTTGACCAAGGGGAAGTTGCTAGCCACCTTAGACATTAAGGCCCAACATCCCTTGCCTTACCACCCCCCCCCCCCCCCAAATCCTACTCTATTAGTTCATTCATACGGTATTAAAATAATAAAAAAAGAGAAATACAGCAGAAATAACATAAGATTTCCAAGTTGTCATAGAAGACCTATTTACTACACAACTCAACATCGAATAATCAAAATGGCTTACCAGATTCTCAGCACCAGGAAGATTTCCTCTTTTTGCCAGATTGACGGCAAGCTCCAAATTGTTTAACTGAAAATGAAATCCAAACAAAGTACCTAAGCACATCACATAATGCTGCTAATGTGATACCACAAAAGGAAGGAGAAAATTCAAACACACCTGACCACTGACAAAAGGCACAATTGTTTGCTCATTAATGGTAGCCAACAACACCTGGCCCCGCCTATTAACAGCATAAAACCCTCCCACTGATGAAGCTTCTGTCGTCAAGAAAATTGGATCTGGACTAATTCTATTTCTGTAAACTGCACTAGCTGTCTCTAAGTCGTATACAAATAGAAGCCCCAGCTTTGTAATTACATAAATCAAACTGTACTTGTGAGACATCTGCAAAATTAACAAATTTGTTGTTGAGATTCGTAGATTATAATTTTAACCAAGATGAGTACGAAGCATCAGCAAATTCCATACCTGCATGGCAACTGGGAAATCATCTGCAAAATCTGGAGGAAAGAAAAGATCTGCTTGTTTCTTTGTAAAAGATGGCTTCCCTGCAGACACAGTCAAACTCATTATTTCTTCTTTTAAATCAGTGAGATATACATACGTAGGAAAAATACTACCATCTATTCAAATTTTTTTACCCATTCTAGATCTATCTTATGACCCTATAAATTCCTTCTAAAAGGAGTCCCAGCAGATGTAGTCAACATCTCATCAACTGATTACCACTAATCATAAATAAGGTTTTCTAGTCCAATTATACAAGAAAATATGATCTGTCCTCACAAACTGGGAGACTTTGGACAAAGAAACAAATGCATGTTCAAACACAACAATAATCCAGGTGATGATAGCATATATGTAACTTTTAGTACAATATGCGTACCAACCTGGCTGGGCACCAAGCTCAATAACATGCAACTTGGATGTAATCTGTCCAGCATTGAGTGTCTTAGTGGCAAAGGAAATCAGAATGGAAGGATTCTCATTCCCTGGAACCTGTTCAAAACAATAACGTTCAACAAAACTATTTGTCCATGCGTGCAAAGGGGGAAGAGAATAGATAAAGGGTAGGAAATGCGATAGGGAAAGTTGCACACCTTGTACTGGGCAAAGGATGCGGCATGCGCTTCAAGAGCTTGACTGCGCTGCTGATCCACCGAGAAGAGTTGCAAGTTCCCTTTAACCAATTGCGGCCTCTGAAAACAAAACAAGATTAAACATCAGAAGCAGTAAAGCAAAGTTTGTCTTAGAACATAAAGGTTGCATTTTCTTCAGGAGTCTCCAGAGGTATTGCAAACTTTATATCAGAAATGAGGATATAATGCCAGAGTATTGTACTGAACAATTATGAGCAGAAGTCAAAATATTCAATTACAGATAGAAAAACGGGCAATTAGATGTCTGGCCACAAACACTCATTAAGCAAGAGTCTATACAACAGATGACATTCAGAACATTCATAAGATTCATAGAACAGAAATTTGAAATCAGGATGAAGAAAACCCCTAAAATTTTAGCAAATGCTGCACAAAATCTGCAAGACCATGCCTTTATTGATGTTTATTGGGATTGCAACACTAGTTAAAGCCATTCAAATGCTTGGATCACACATCCCACCACCATGCAATTAATATTGTATTAGTTCAGTAAAAAAAATGGTTTCACGTATGAAGCAGATATAAGAAGGTCCTTAAATGAGTACTGGTCACTCTTATGTGCACAGGGATTAATAAACCAAACAACACACCTCAGGAGCACCAGGAGCAATTCCAATCAGAACCAACCACTTCTCAGAAGGATCACAACGGTAATTTATGATCTGATTGTTTGCCAGGTTAGCTGTTCGCTCAAATACCTTTACTGGTTCAGACTCACCTACAAGGGAGATGCAAACCATAAGTTTAAATGTTTCCAATAACAGAACCAAAAGAGTATGAAACACGATACTCAAATAAGAGGATTAAGGCATATTTACCTTCAATTGACCAATGATATACTGTAGTCTGTGTGACAAGACCCAACATCTTTGGGGTTATCCATTTCCAAAAGACAATCTACACAGAAAATAATGAGGATACATTCAGAACCGAAAACATGTAACTTACTACGATTTGAAAACATGTACTAATTAGTAAGCAATAAGGTGAGTACCTGCTCAGGCATAAGGTGTGATTTCAGTTTTGCTTTCATCTCAATGTTAAAAATTTGAAGGTGGTCCTGAGTAGTTCCCTGGACTTGAGCTTCAAATGCATAAGAAAATACATGAGCAAAATTTACTAATACAGAATATCAAGAATCCAGCACTACAACAATAATCACTACTGTCCATATAATAGTTTTTTAGAGTCTCGATGATCATCTAAAAAGTAGATAACTAACCTTAATTTTTTGAAATGTAAAGTAGCGATCCCTAATACCAAAGTACTTCCGAAATGCCAATAAAAGGACAGAAAAAAAGATGCAACACTAGAATTGTGTTGTGAAGTGCCTTAAAGCAACAACACATTCAAACAAAAAGGAAAGACAAACTAAAGCAATGATCAACAAATTACTGTATATCTTCTACTAACCATATCAAAACTCATTTGATGTAAATTGATTAGATTCAAGAACCAGACATTTAACTAATGCAAACACTTGAACTGCATATAATAGTTGCTCATGGTTCCACTAAATGTAACACATAAGTAAACTGAGGTTCAACAAGTTGAAGCTATCGTGCATCCACCACATTAAGATCAATACCAAAAAGCTAACCATGACCATTTATCAGTGTCAATACATAGTCATAAGTTATAACCTACCTTTCAAAGCAAGGATTTTGGAGTTTGGATTCATAAGTGCAGAGTCAGCGGTGATAGGCCTCCTCAAAGGTTGATTCGGCATACTCATATCAATAATCACAATACTATTCTGCGGCGCTGTTTCCCGAACACATATGTACTTATCGGACTCCATAGTAACATGTGTAAACGTTATGAATTGCGGATTAATCCCAACGCTCGGAAGCTGCAATCAGATCAGATCACATGAATTCATCAATCACTTTTCATAACAGTCAAAACCTCCCAGTATACATCTACTCATATTCAAAACCTGGCTACTAACGTCAGCAATTCCTAGTGAGCTAAACTACCAGATCTGAACAGAGACAATAAACTTCACAGACTAACAGATCTATCTGAAGCTTGACGCGAACTAAATCAATAAAAACGAAGTTCAAACTACGAATCGAGCACAATTTGACCAGAAAACAGCTATCTGAGCTAAGAACACAGAGCTGTAACAACAAATTGAACTAATCGAGCATCCAATCAGAGAAGAGAACTAACCGTTAGGGCCTCCTTCATGGTGATCGGAGCGTTAGCCGCCGCCATGGTTGCGCAGATCGACGGCTCAGAACCGAAGGCTCGGATCTACTGGTGCGATTCAAGCCGTGAATCCACAAGCGAAGTAAGAGAGAGAGGGAGATAGAGCGCTTCGAACCCTGCGGTGGGATTCGAATCGCTGCGAGATCTGGAACCCTCTCTGAAAAGCGAACAAGGGAGAGAGATCTAAGAAAGGGGGTAAGAAGGGAGAAGTTTTTGTGATATTATAAATGGGATTTTGTGTTAAGGAAATAAGAAGGTGCTGGGGGATCTCATCCAAGGCCACTCTCCCAAGGCTAAAATATAAAATAATAATAATCTTGGTTCGGGAAAATTATACGTGTTAAAAATTGTTCCTTAGTGCGCTTTACTTCATTTGCTTGGTTGTTTTTGTTGCTTGGGTTTGAAATAGGGGGCCGGGTTCTGCGGGTTTTTCTGAACTCAACCCGACCCTAATGCGACTCTTCTCGTAGTTAAAATAGTCTTTTCTGTCTCTGATTTTTGTATTTTACGGTTTGTTTGAGTGGCTTTTTTATTTTTGGATTTTGTGATTTTGCGATGAAAAATAGAAAATATTTTGAAAAGACCGTGGTGTTTGACTTTTATATTTTTTCTTTTATTTTCATCCACACAAATTGTGGTAAAGCATTTTCCTTTTTTTAAATAAATAGTTGGTGCGGCTGCCTTCAAGTTTTGATTAATGAAACTGTCAAATACAAGAATGAGACACTGAGCCTAAACCATTTATTACAATAAGCATCTAGAGAATGACCCGAAATAATATTAGGAGTCTTTATAAAAAAAAATGAATTCAACCAGACATCAACTAGCAAAGAGTGCTCTAATGGCTACTCTATTTACTTTGACATAGCGGTGACATATCGGAAAGATAACTCGATATGTAACACGATTACAACGTAGCATAATCACCATAAGCAAAGTTTTCCAGCTATGTTGCCGCCGGAGGATAAATCCAACGACACCTAGTTTCACCCTACCATTAGGAGGTTGCGACCATTTGATGAAGCAAGGAACTCAGTGCAGACAAGGCACACAAGGTGTGTAGCTTGGGACACAGCCCTCTACGCCCTACCCCAACTCGGGAAGGACTTATTATTGGCATATAGCCACTACTAGCTAAAAAATAACAGCAACATAAAGCAATAAAACAAAAATCAGGCTAAAAGAGGCCTAAAGACAGCTTCCAGGCCCAATCAACCTAATCTGGGCCCACTACCAATACCTAAGCCTGATTAGCTAGGATAGCATTTAGGGATGGCAATGGGGCGGGTTGGGGATGGGGATCACAATACCATCCCCATCCCCGGGGTCATTCTCTACCCCCATCCCCGCCCCAATCCCCAATAAAATTATATTGGGGATTCCCCATCCCTATCCCCACTGGGGACTAAACCTCCAAACCCGCCCCAAATCCCCAATAAGAATTTAATAAATAAAATATTTTTTTCTCACATTGCCTTTTTCAAAATCAAAATCTACAACAAATAAATTTAAAACATGATTAAATTCATAAATCATAATTCATTGAGTGCAAAAGTCAAAACACCATTAAAGTAAAAGTGTAGTCATTAAAGTAAAGTAGTAAATGTATATATTTATGATTTATATTGTAAAAAATAAATTAATATATATATATATAGTTAAATATATGTATATATTATTGGGGTGGGTTTGGGGATGGGGATCACAATACCATCCCCGCCCCATCCCCAATCTTAGATAGCGGGGATTGGGGATCCCCATTCCCCATTTGTCCCCGAATTCTCCCCCCATCAGGGGCGGGTATCCAATGGAGCTCCGCCCCTCTGGGGATTTTTGTCATCCCTAGATAGCAAGGTGCATCCCCCTCTTGGGCCAAGTCAACCACTGCACCAGAATCGTCGCCCCACCACCAGCACGCCTCTGTCTACCAGTCTCAACGCACCGCCACAGTCCCAACCACGCAAAACCCATGGATCTACATCAGTACCCGATTCAAACAACAGAGAATCGTCGTCAAGCAAACGATCCCAACCAACAAATCGTAGATCTCGGTACACCCCCGACCACAGCAAGACGCCGCTCTAATCCAGCTAAGATCCAAAGCCAGTCTGATCTCAATCCTTAACCCCGACACAGCTCCAGAAACAGCGGCCTCCTTACACCAAGAGAGATGAAACGCACCCCTCCGACTCCAGCCTCCGAGCAATGGATACGCTCATAAAGCAAGCAACTCGTTCGACCACACACAACTTGCACCGGGGCAGCCAAAGGCCTGCACCAGCGCCGCTGCACAGCCGAATGAGAACGAAAGGAAACATGGGCAAAGCTTCTAAGTTTTCAGAGCGTGAGGCGTGTTCCTCTTTTCTTTTCTTTTTAAGAAAAGGGGTTTGGAACCCAGCCTAACCGGAAGGTGTATTTTTTTTTTTTTTTATCATATAAACAACTCAAGTGCTACAACTAGTCTTTCTCTTTGTGTATTTCTTGGTCATTTTTTCTTCCTTCCATATTTTCTTTTTGCATAAGAAATATAGTGATTTTTCCAAACTTTTATCATAAAAGAGAAAAAACAACAAGATAGCCTCTTGATGTGTCCTCATTTATTCCTTACAATAATACAATATGTGTGCATACAATCTTAAATGTAAAAGTACACGTAGTTTAAGTTGAAAGAATATGTCATCTTAAGGTCACAATGGATAGTTACTTAGATTGTTATTATTCCGAGCTTTTTAGGTCTCCTTCTCATAAAAAGACCAAGTTATCTTTCCGTTGTGTCACCGCTGTGTCAAAGCAAATAGAGTTGTTAGTAGAGCGCTCTTTGCTAGTTGATGCCTAGTTGAATACAGTTGTTTAGTAGAGACTCATACATGATAGTATGTCAGGATGTTCTTTAGATGCGTATTGTAATCAGGGGTTTTGGCTCAATGTCCCCCTCTTGTATTCGACAGTTTCATTAATCAAGACTTGAGGGCAGCCGCATCGCCCTTTCTTAAAAAAAAAGAGACCAAGTTATTCAACAAAATTACTTTAGCACATTTTTTTTTTTTTTGAAAGGAAAGACAACAGACTATATTAAGTGATAATAGAGGGTTACATGGAGCGATACAAAAGCATCGAAAGAAAACAATAAAGCATAACGAGATGCACAGACGCATATATAATAAAGAAAAAACAATAAAGAATAATAAGATGCACAGACACATCTAAAATGAAAGGTAAACAGGATGTGACTTTTTTCTTTTTATCAAATCCAGGATGTGACTTGATGTCGAACGACATCGCTGCACTGCATATGTCACAAGAACAGTGTAAATATAATAGTAACCGTAATTGTAACCCTAAACGTCTGTTTAATTACAACATTATGGCAAGTCACATAATACTTTGCAACACAACGGTTTTCTTTATGACAAATTTTTTTAAGATTTTTATAATCACTGTGATAGTATCTTGAATTAAGTAAAGTCATCAACTCTTAACACAAAAATCACTTGGTCGTATTGTTCTCAAGTTCAAACATTTATTCCTCCGAAATCAAGAAACTAACACGAGAATAACACAAGACTTCCTGCTACGTAGCATGAAATCATGAATTTAAATGTATGAACTATGAAGTACGTCTATCTATCATTCTATCCTAGTAGCGCACATATAACCATAGTTATAGTCGTGCCTTTGTTCTTGATGTAACGTGATTGGCGGAGGAAAATGTACAGAAGACAACAAAAAGAAAAAGATTGTGTGATCGGCTGCTCATCGGATCAAATGATCGATGTTTAACTGTATTTGGCTTTTTGCAAATTTATATCAACATGAAGCTTCTTTAGCATCATTACATGCTGCTGTTTAGTCTCTGAACCAGTCAAACATTTCTTTTCCAAATCGTCGCTAGACTGGCAATGTGTTGCTCATGTTTAAGCATCTTATCAGTACAGAACTTATCATGCAGCACAAGCTTGTAGAAGAAGCTACAAGTTCGTTATACCTATCCAATATTGACTATTCCCAGTCCAGTCATGCATCTATCGGCATTTTGTAATGTTCTGCAAAGACAGCAAAGTAGACATCTGTGATTCCATAAGTATGTACCGCAGCAAAGAAAATTGTCAACTGCACGAAATAGAGATTAGGGGCGAGTAGGCGACATGTAAATAGGTCGAGGAATGATGTTCCATGAATTGTCTCGAGGAGACTAAGACAACGTGAACAAAACAAGCAAAACAGTCTCAACAAGCAAAACAGTCTCAGGCTATAATTCGCTACTATCACGTGTTCCGTGTTCGCTTACTATCCATTAGACATTAGGCTCATCAACGTTTGGCATGTCCTGATGTCCATTAACAACGCAGTCACTTAGGATTTGAAACAGTAGGTTCTAACTTATAAGGTACTGAAAGCAGTGCAATAAGACTGGTGGAGACTGCGTCAAGAATCACTACAAAACAATTATTGAACAACGTTCTAGCAGACTAGAATGTTAAGCCTGCAGCTGCCAAACAGGACTGACCAGGTCCAACTACTATATAAAAAGCATGTGCTCTTGGGGTTGACTTAAAGAAGACAAAGGCAAAGAAGATTGTCAAAAATGTGCAACAGAATAGAATATAAGACCATAAGAACGAAAATTGGAATCAAGGGTAAGCGTAATAGCGTATGATCATTTATTATAAAATTTGAAGTGAAAATTTACAAGTAACACAATCATGTGTTTCTGATACTTCTGTTCTACTGTTAAGATTAATTGCACAAGTACCGGCAATGCTTCTTAGTATATTGTCAGTACTAAAGCCAATATCAGCAGCATAATCTAAAGGTCATTCACAGAAGAGTAGTCTTTCTAGCTTCTAACGCTACAAGTTTAGTCAAAAACCCACTTGCATCGAAAGAAAAGTCACCTGTCATAATCTGAATCTCCTTTTCCCTAAAAGCATATTACGAAACAAAACGGCCTAATTGGATTATCATTACGCTTGTATCATCCATGGAACCTCTACTTATTGAAAGATCAACAAGCTTTTTACAAGCAGAAAACAGCTCCGGCTTATCAATTCCAACGCATAGAGGGCGAACTACATCAACTGCCTCTTGATTAGTAACCTGGAAGAATGAAAAAAACGTTCTGTTTAGATCCAATTTCAAACAATTTGAAAGTTTGCTTCAAACAAAAACAATTGAAATAAGACTTGTTCTGAAATTACCTTGTCCCAAAGACCGTCAGAAGCTAACATTAAGAACTCGCATTCAGGATTTATTTTTAGGACTTGAGTCTCTGGTTCTGCTATAACCCACTGCTTTAGCTGTCGATCTCCAATTCCTCTTGAAACAGCAAGAGACCCTTGTATTCTCCAAACACCACGGCAACAATCCACATAACCACCCTGCAAAGGATAAGTAGCAAAATCCAATCAGTCACAAGGTCCATGAACTTTCATTCTACATCTTTTATCTTCCATGTGAGACAATTAATGTCCAACTCAGTTTCGAGATTTGAATGCTTACCGAGCTTTCAAGTCTGGCTCTTTCATCTGTTCTACTAGGATGATGATCAGACGTAAGGGCCTCAGCAACCCCTCCTCGGCTCATAACAGCGCGGCAATCACCAGCATTCGACACCACCAGGTTACCTTTCTGTACCAAGGCAGTCACACAGCAAGCACCACCACTAACATCCTCTTTCAAAAACTCAACATCGGTCGCCAAATAACCATCTTTCACTGCTTCCATGACCTTCTCTTCTCCTCCACTCGCCAAACGACGCACGATGTTCTTATCCAAGTTCTTTGCTGCAAATTCAGCTGCCTTTGAACCTCCATGCCCATCAAACACACCAAAGAACGCCTGTCATCACATAACATATAATCAGCACATCTTCCCCCACCAATTCCAAAATAACCTCAAAACATAGTTCCATCTTTATATAAATTTCTCTAATTCTCAACTTCAGTTGTTACCTTTTGATTCATTTTAAGTTTCATAATTTTCTCAGCAACAATCAAAATATATATATAAGTTACCCAAAAATAAACAGGAATTTATGAAATTTACCTGTCTGGTATTATCATGAAGATCAACCACGGCGGAGTACCGATCCTCCATGAGACCTCTTTTCCCTCTCTTACAGTAAACCGAGTAACCATCTTCGTCAACCTCCACCGCCTCCACTCTCTCCTCAACCTTCGGCGAGTCAACGCCGAAACTCACCGGCGCAGTCGGAATATCAATCCTCATCGGCCTCTTCCTCTTCAAAGCCAAAGCCGGACCCGAGCCCAAACCCGACGGCTCCTTCTTGCAGTTACTAATCACATGCCTCTGACTCTGAAACCTTGCCGGGAAAGCCTTCGGCGACGAAAGTGGGTTGTTGGACCGTGACGACGGCGTTGGAGGTGGACCATGGAGAAGTACTCTAGGAGAAGAACATGAAGAAGGAGATGACCGGCAGAAAATGGACGGAATTTTCGACGGTGAGAAGATCGGAGAGTTTGGTACCGCTAAAGCGCAAGGCATTTCGTTTGTGTTTTCTATTTTCCGGTGAAATTTTTTTCGCTTCGGTTTGTGTTGCTTTTGATCCAAGGGCGGGCTTTGGGTGATATATATGTATAGTAGTGGAGAGGAGCCGGAGAGCGACGTGGTCATATTTGAGAATTGACTTGTGATTGACTGAGTTTTTGTTTTTTGGAAAAAAAAAATTTGCGTAATTACTTGTTATTGACTAAGTTTGGGTCTTGGACAAGAAGCTAGGTCGTAGTGGGTGTGCAAGAAAAATTCTCCCCTTTAACGGGTTATGGGGGAAAGATCCATTACATGGTGTTTTACGGTTTTACCTTATTAGGTTATATTTAAGTATATAGAACCGTTTAATATGAATTTTACTTAATATGAGTTTGACTCATACTTAACCGTTCGATAATTTTCTAGAACCGTATTAATAGGGGCATACTTAACCGTTTGATAATTTTCTAATAAATTGTCGAACGATTAAGTATGAGTCAAACTCCACTTCTTTTTGTCAATTACTAATATAGGTAATAACGCTTATTAGGTGATCTTGGCAACATGGTCACTCATATTTGTAATCTGTAATAAGTGAAAAACTAGTTAACTTTAGATTATAATACAAAATTTCATTATTCAAATGCAAGTGGATATTATCATTTTTGCTGGTTTAAGTAACATAACTCTCATGTATACTTCTTTTACCCAAGACCTTCTATAATGTAAAAGTTCGTTACACTCCTAAAAATGAGCTTTCCTAATGAAATACAGTAATTAAAAATAAAATTTACGATGACTTTTAGTACAATCTAATAAATTTAATATGATGATTCGAAACATTTAATGGTTAAAGTCCAAAACTGTTAAGTCCACTTTTCTTTTATTGATTTTGTAACACGGTTCAAAAACTCAGAATATCATATACTTACTCTAAAGCATAGTATAAATTTTAACAGTTTTACTAACAAAAGAAAGGATAAAGAGAAAAGTTTTTATGCGACGGTGAGTGGGTGGCGGTTATTTTGCCAAGTGGTATGGCCATTGTTCAACGGTCAAACACATTAGTAAATTGTTAAGACTTAAGTCTTAAGACTGGCATTTCAGTCATTCTCTTCCGTTTTTCCCACTTTTGATTTTACTTTTTCAATTTTTAATTATTATTTCATGGATTTTCCAAGTCTCAAAGATACTGCCTTGCATTATTGCGTTGCACGTGGCAGACCCTTATTTGTCCTCGTCGGTGATCACCGCTTACGCAATTTTTGCCAACTCCAGCTAAAAGCTAATCTGTTACGGACAAGACAGCGGAGAGCGGACTACAGTCTATTTTTCATGCTTCACTATAAATTATGGTATTATTTTAGTTCAAAATATAAATCATATTTGTTTTTGATAATTTCATTTTTGGTTTTTTGAATGATAAATTTTATGGGATTGTCAAAACTTTGGCTCCTATATGCTTTGAGTTAATTATATATAGTATCTCTTTACTCTGGTTAAAGAAAATAGTTGTGTTTCTCAACTACATAATAATTAATTTCAACATTTTACTTAAATTACAATGTTTATTGTCAATAAAGTTTTCAATTGGTGTCTCATTTTAAGATTGAAATAAATTATGTCTGCACAAATATATTTTTTGAAAGTCATTAATAAAAGTGACACACAAAATTCAAAAAATATTTTTCTTGACATAGTCGCATTAATTGTACAACCTATGAATGAGTTTAAAAACAGAACTGATCGAGTATTTATCATTGAATAATATTGCAATGTACAAGTATTAATACATTTCTATATCATGTTTGCATTGTTTGAAACTTACAAAGATGCAAATTAGAGAGAATTAGTCATAATTTTGGATGTGTCTTCAAGAGACCGGCTTATTATTGTATTTAAAGCACATCATTTTCTATTGTTGAATTAAACAAAGTTATGGTCTTGTACCTAGTGGTAAAAAAAAAAAAAGTTACGGTCTTGTTTCATTTCTTATTTTTTGTGTGGATTGTGAAAATGCAACTTGGTCAACCCAATTAAGAATTTCTCTCTACATAATATGTATGGATGAGATGCAAGGATCCGACTCCTCTAAAGTGAGGAAGTTGTAAATTTACTTCAATTTCATAAAATCTTGATGCTCCACAAAATCTATGATTCTAATAGTTTACACCTCACTCCACTATTAATTTTTGAAATTTTAATCTAAACACCGTTAACTCCAAAAAAAAAAAAAAGTTTGACGTGATTTTAGGCTTCAAAACTCTCTCTATGTGCTGCAACCATGTGTTTTCTCTTTCTCTGTGCTTCCATGGATACTCGTCCTTAGTTGAAGAAAAATCTCTATAAAATTATTAGTCAAATAGAACAAGGTTGAGAGAATGAATTTTCTGATATTTGATTCATCTCACAGTGGAGGTCTATAAAGAAGATTACAGGAATACAACAGGTAAGTACTAACTACGCAATAATTACAATATATTATATTTCTAACGTTAAGCCATGACTCACGCTAACACTCCCCCTCAAATTGGCTCATACACATCAACCATGCCCAACTTGCTTAGCGAGTCATAGAACACCTTCCAGGAAACTCCTTTGGTAAGTATATATGCAAGTTGCTCTTCGGTCGGAACAAAATGAAAGCTAATAATTTTGGTATCTAGCTTCTCCTTTATAAAGTGACGATCAACCTCCACATGCTTAGTACGATCATGTTGTACTGGATTCTGTGATATGTCAATGGCTGTCTTGTTGTCACAATACAACTGCATAGTACTTTTGAGTTTGAAACCCAAATCACGTAACAGATTTCTTAGCCACAGCAATTCACACACTCCGTGAGCCATACCTCTATATTCAGCCTCAGCACTAGATCGTGCCACAACTTTTTGTTTCTTACTCTTCCATGTAATCAAATTACCTCCCACAAAGGTAAAGTAACCTGATGTTGACCTCCTGTCTGTAATATTTCCAGCCCAATCTGCATCTGTAAAGCCACAAACCTCAAGGATGTTGTTGTGTTTAGAAAACAATACTCCCTTTCCTGGAGCTGACTTCAGGTACTTTAAAATTCTCATAATAGCATCCATATGATTTTCACTCGGGTTATGTATGAACTGACTCACCACACTCACTGCATATGCAACATCTGGTCTAGTATGAGCCAAATAAATCAAGCGCCCAACTAACCTCTGATAGCGAGCTCGACCAGTAGGTACCTGATCTGGATACTCGGCTAAACAGTGATTCTGCTCAATAGGAGTATCAATAGGTCTGCAATCCAACAAACCTATCTCTGTTAGCAAGTCAAGCACGTACTTCCTCTGGCACAAGTAGATCCCTTCTCTCCCCCTGGCTACCTCAATTCCTAAGAAGTACTTAAGTTCACCCAAGTCTTTCATCTCGAACTCAGAGGCTAGCTGTCTCTGCAGTCTATCCATCTCAACAGTATCATTGCCAGTGATTACCATATCATCTACATAAATAATTAGAGTTGTTACCTTCCCTCGTTGATGCTTGAGAAACAGGGTATGATCTGAGTTGCTCTGTTTGTAACCAACCTTCCGCATGAACTGTGAAAATCTCCCAAACCAAGCACGAGGCGACTGTTTGAGACCATACAGAGACTTTCTCAATTTGTATACAAAATCACCAAGAGAAGCAACTACATATCCCGGTGGAAGGCTCATGTACACTTCCTCGACTAACTCTTCATGAAGAAATGCATTCTTGACATCAAACTGTCGGAGTGGCCAGTTTAAACTAGCAGCAAACGAGAGCAGAACCCTAATAGTGTTCATCTTGGCAACATGAGCAAATGTTTCATCGTAGTCTATACCATACGTCTGAGTGAACCCCTTTGCTACAATGCGTGCTTTGTATCGATTCACTGATCCATCTACATTATGTTTCATAGTAAACACCCAACAACAACCTACAGCCTTCTTGCCTTGTGGTGGAGGAACAAGTTGCCTAGTATTGTTCTTCTGCAACGCCTCCATCTCTTCCTCCATTGCCTTCCTCCACTTTGGATCCCCCAATGCATCCTGCACTCTGTTAGGTACTGATACAGCAGATATTTGATTCACAAATGATTCATATGACTTAGACAACCTCCTAGTAGACATATAATTGGCTACTGGGTATTTTGATTTGGCAGTAAGAGTAGGTTCATATCTTTTAGTTGATTGACCTCGAGTGGTCCTATTTGGTAACACATATTGCTTAACATTAGACTCACTATTTCCAGTACCAGTGAGGGGATATACCTCAAATGAGTGATCTTCAGTACCAGGAAGTTGTCGGTCAAGGGTAGAAGTGATGGTAGGAAGGGCAGTTGTGTCTTCAACTGCATGTTCAATGATTAAAACTGGTGTTTGGATGTCTGGAGCTTCTGCTTCTGGAGGTGATGAGCCAATGCTTTCAACTGGATCCGTCAAAATATCTCCTGCATGTGCAACTTCTTCTCCGCTTTCTGATTCCTCCCCCTCTCCATGATACAGCTTTTCAAAATATGAATTCTCCCCCTGAAGAGCTGTATCTGATGAGGAAAAATAACTCATGTCCTCAAAGAAAGTAACATCCATAATGACATAGTACTTTCTGGTTGGTGGATGATAGCACTTGTACCCTTTCTAAGAATCTCTGTAGCCCACAAACACACACTTAAGCGCTCGGGCATCCAACTTAGACAGCTGGTTTTTAGGAATATGGACAAAAACAACACAACCAAAGACACGAGCTGGAAGATTATGAAATGAAGGTAAGGAAACATGAGATGCAAGAACCTCAAATGGAATTTTTCCTTGAAGAACACTAGATGGAAGACCATTGATAAGATGGGATGAAGCATGAATAACATTGCCCTAAAGATACTTAGGCATATGAGCACTAAAGAGAAAGGCACGAGCCATATCAAGTAAATGACGGTTTTTTCTTTCAGACACTACATTTTACTCTGGTGTTTGTGGACATGTGGTTTGGCGAACAATCCCATGGGTTTTGAAAAACTCTTGGAAAACATGATTAACATATTCTCCTCCATTGTCAGAATGAAGGACTTTAATGGTGCTATGGTATTGTGTTTGAACAAGAGTACGAAAAGTTTGAAAAGCTGGAAAGACTTCATCTTTGGTTTTAAGTAGAGCAACCCATGACAATCTCGTACAATCATCAATAAACAACACAAAATATCTCATATCGAACACAGTAGATTCTCTAAAAGGTCCCCAAACATCAGAGTGAATCAACTCAAAAGGAATTACACTTCTATTAGAAATACTAAGAGAATAAGTAGCACGATGACACATGTTGCACAATGTAAAGCAGACTCATCCACACCAATAAACAGAGTAGGCATGGTTTTTCTCATAAGACTAAAAGATGGATGCCTTAAATGACGATGTCACAACTAAATTTCACTTAGCTTATCAGAATTCGAAGTCAAAGTTGCGCGGGACTGTGCTCCTGGTTTCTCCTCTGCGTATGTCTGATCCAGATGGAACAACCTACCCCTCAGATACCCCCGACCAATTAACTCGCTGGTGAGAAGATCCTGAAAAATCACATACATTGGATAAAAGGTTACGGAGCATTTAGACTCAGTATTCAACTGTGGAACAGATATCAAGTGATGAGACAAGTCAGGCACATATAACACATTATGAAGTTCTAAAGTGGGAGTAAAAAGCACTGACCCTGACCCTAACACAGGAAAAGCCTCACCATTGGCATTGGTGACATAAGACACTGGTGGGGAAGACAATTCGATAAAATATGATTTATCATAAGTCATATGGTCAGAGGCACCTGAATCAATAATCCATGTATCAGAACTAACAAAGTGAGAAACCTTTAAAGCCATATCAATCTTACCACGACCAGCTATAGAGGCTGTAGGAATAGCACCACCTGCTATATGATGATCTTGTCCAACCACTCCATAGAAATCTGGTTCTTGAACCAATTGAACAACAGTTGCTTTCGCCTTAGGACGATAACCTTGCTTTTTAGGCTTAAGATGCGGGTGCAGTTTCTAACAAGTCTCTCGAACATGCCTAATATCATTGCAATAAGAACACTAAGGACGAGGGCGGTGGGCAAACCCCGGCGGAGGTCCTTGTTGATGAAGTGGAACCGAAGGTGTTGGTGCTTGAATGGCTAGGGTGGAAACTTCAACTTGTGTCTGTTTGAGACTTTCCTGCTGAGATTCATCCTTACGAATATATGTAAAAGCTGTGGTCAAGCTATGAGGGTTTGGCATTATGAGCAACTGTCCCTTGGCACTATTATGTTTCTCATCAAGTTCTCTCAAGAATGCATGAACCCGCTCAAGTTCCTTCTCTTTCTGGTACCATGTAATATCCTTCTGATTCTTGATCTTGCAAGGACGCTTCTGATCAATCTCAGCCCATACATTTTTCAGTTTGGTAAAAAATACTGGCACTGGTTGCCCATTCTGTTGCATTCCTGTAGCTTTGCACATCAGTTCATGAACCTGTATAACATCAGACTCATTTGTATAGAGATCTCCCAACGTCTTCCATATTGTCTCAGCAGTTTCACATTCCTCTACCATCTGTAGCACATCATCAGTCATGGCTCTAAATAAAATGGACATGACAAACCCATCATCATCTTCTCACTTAGCATAAGCCTCCACATGATAAACAGACATAATCTTCTTCCATGTTCGGAAATTGGTACCAGTGAGTTTGGTACCTCCAAAAGAACCACCTTCTAAGCTCTTGACAGAGACCTCAACTTTCTGAACCTCATTGGCCTTATAAACCTGACCTTCACTTTTATCACCACCCATCACCACAGAGTATGCAGCGGAAAAAGAGAGGAAATTCCAACAATTGCAGTGAATTTTTATTTTTTTGGTAACCTGTTGGGATTGATCGAGTGAGGTGGGTTGACTAGGCTGACCGAGTTGCTCGACTTTGGCTGGTCTGACCAAGTGAGAGGAGTGACCGGAAGCAGGGCGATGCCGAACTGAGTCGAGGGCACAATCGTGGACGACGACTGAAAAGGTCTAGCGATCTGAGGCAGATGAAGCGATCGATCTCTGGTGTCGAAGGTAGACGAAGTCGGTCTTGGACGAGAGACGAGGCCGGTTTGGACTAAAGATCTGGGAGAAGAGCGCTGGCGATCTGAGGACGGACCGATCTGGGATTTGGCGATCAGGGACAGACCGATCTGGGACGGACTGATCGGCCTTTAGCTGAAGACGAAGCTGGGCGAAAAAGGAAGAAGAGGACGTCTGACCAAAAATTGGGTTTTAACCAAATTGTCTTCCTCAGATTGAGAAAAAAACTGAAAGAAAGAGACAAAGTCCTTTTCGGATCTTTGCTCTGATACCAAGTCAAATAGAACAAGGTTGAGAGAATGAATTTTCTGATATTTGATTCATCTCACAATGGAGTCTATAAAGAAGATTACAGGAATACAACAGTTAAGTACTAACTACGCAATAATTACAATATATTATATTTCTAACGTTAAGCCATGACTCACGCTAACATTATTGATGTGCGATCTTAATGGAATATACAACTACAAAATCATAATTATAGACATGATTGAGGTACAGGCAGTGCAAGCCAAGGATTTCACTTTAGCAAAAGGCCGATATTCGATCGAGACCAAACCCATAACCAACCTGCCATCTCTTTAACTCCCCAGACGCTTATTATGAATTCAAGATTTTATTGAGTTCAAGAGGTGCAGCTGTGGACCCTGTTACTATGCTGGCCCCTAGCTTTCAGCCAACAGGTTAAGTCAAGCACCCATGTCTAACAAATCTCCAATATATGTTGTTCGGCTCCGTATCGATTATTGATGATGCGTTAACTATCACCCCCAAAAGGAGCTCCAAAGTTGTGTGAAGATAACCCAAAGGTTTTATGCATCTGCCTCACTATAACCTATTTATCTATCGTTAGCCATTGAAGGGATTGAATTCACCGGAAAGCCCACATCATCGACGTGAAATTTTTTGGTAGAAAACAAATAAGTTACTGGTTAATCTTTAAGATTCAAGACTCAACCTCCAAAAACAAATTTCTAAGCATAAATGCAGAGGTGACATGATCCTTTGATCAAAGCCTATTTGTTCTTTAATTATTTTCTCGGATAATCATATCACAGTTACCCAAAACAATTAATCATAGGAACAGAAAAGAGTAGAGGAAGAAGAATATATGAAAGGATGAAGATTGACAATGGCGCCGAATGCAGGTCGGTAGCTTAACGGATGGAGAAGACGGTAATTTAACGTCAGTTACAAAGGAAGAAACACAATGATGTAGCATAATTATATGTATTGAATTACTTAGAGGATGGTGATTTAATGAACTTTACAGTAACTGCATTTCAGAGGAGCTCAATCCGAGAGGCAAATATGATTGCTTATATACGATATTGGCTTAATGTTATTGTCTTGTTGAGTTTTGAATGTTTTCTTGGATTGTGAAAAAACAACTTAGTCAACCCAATAAAACTTCTAGGAATGGATGAGAGACAAATATGATTACTTATAAACAATATATATCGGCTTAAGGTGATTGTCTTGTTGAGTTTCGAATGTTCTTGGTGGATTGTAAAAATACAACTTTGTCAACCCAATAAAACTTCTATGCATAAACATGATGATTGCTTATACACAATATTGGCTTAAGGTTATTAATTGACTTGTTGAATTTCAAATGTTTTTGGTAGATAGTGAAAATACAACTTTGGTGATCAACTCAATAACACTTATTCGTAAATGTAGATGAATAATAAACTTATACACACCAGAGGTTTTTATTACAATTAAGAGAGGTCAATTATTACACACTGGATTTAAGTTTCACGTACTCTCGGATTGACTAAAAATTATCACTATTCAATCGTATAACTCATTTAGTTTGGAAGCATGCATCCAATAGCTATAAACGTCTTTAATATAAAATATTGAAGAATAGAATAGTATACCAAAATATTTAGGATTCAACTCTCAAACTAATTTCCAGTAAGAACTAAACTCAAAATCTACTTTATTATTAAAATTTTAAACCCTAATTTAAAAAATATATAAAAAAAACAAATTCACACAAATGATGTGCCACACTACGTCACTACGTCATCATTTGGCACGCATTTTGTCATCAGTAAGGTTGTAAAAGCCGGTATGTGATGGAAACTCAAGTATGATATATATAGTCGATCGATCTAAACCTTAATATTGAACGTACAAGATAAATTTTGTGATTGATTTTGCGTTGTATTTATGAATACCGTAATAATTAAATTGATTTCCCACTTTCTTTCACTTATTCTCCTTCAAAGAAAGATATTTTCATATATATCCTTAATGTGGATAATGCGTTCGCCATAAGACAAATAAAAACGTGGACAATGAGTTGAACATGCTCAAACTAGCCAGTCTGTTAATGTTCGTATTAGTGCCCTTAAATCTTAGTTTAAATGGCATCATGTCATGTAGACCACACAGACCCATGCATATCTTGTTGATAAAACAAAGAAACGTGCTTCAATCAACGTGCTTCAATCACCTGCCAATCCAAAAGCACCACGTATGGGATTGTATTGGACATAACTGTCTACTTGTGGACTTTGAAGAGCAAAAATTGGATTTCGGCCACGCAGTTTACACGCAGCAGCTGAATCCAGTCAGCAGTTGCGTCATTGGAGCAGTTAGACTATAGGTCTATAGCTGTACATTCTGGTAGCACGTGATAGTCATAGTCGTCTGTAGACCCGCAAATAAAATAAATTGGATTTAGAGCAATTTGTTCTAAATCTAAATCTGATACAAATTTTAAATTCAACTCGCTCCGTTAATCCGACGGATCATTGATGGCTCAATTTAAATCTGTATCCGCCTGATTAATAGATACTTAATTCGTTAATCCTATTCATATATAATTACGAATATATATTAATTTTAAATAATAATATTAAATTTTTATCATGATACCTCCTAAAACATTAATAAAATATTAAAACAATATGAAGAGTATCGCTAAAAGTTGAACTATATTATCAAAATATCCCTTAGAACAATAAACTAAGGTAACAAAAATACTAAATTTCCAAAGTATTCTTAATATTTTATATATATTTTTTAAAATAATAATATATAAATAAAAAAATAATATTTTATTATTATAAAAACTGACCGGATCGTTAACTGATCGGATCAACCTAAATTCGTGTTTAATCTGTTAAATAAACGGATTAAATTTTTCAATCTAAATCGGTCCAATAACCACAAATCCGGAGTGGATTTGGAGAAAAATCTGCTCCATTTACAGGTCTAGTCGTCTGGTTAGGGTTTGTTCAAGTAGTATGTACGAAACTAACAAGCAGTTAACTATTCTAGAATAGTCACCTAGTCAGCAAATTAGTAGGCCACAACTACTTATTAACTAACCTAGCTTGATGCTGTTGAATCTCTTGATAATGATAAACCAATCGATTGTTTTCACACGAGGTTACAAATTGTATTGAAGAGAGATAGACTATTAAAATTTCTGATATTTTTTTTTAGAGAGACCAATATATCATAAAGAGAAAATATCTCATCTTCCACCGTTTTTTGTGAAATTTCCCCAATATCATCAAATATTTATGGCATATTACAATATATCATGATAAAATTAATGAAGAAATATTTGTAAAATTTGAGAAGAAAAAAATATATAAATTCAAAAAGTTACTCGACTATTAGAGAAACATACAATATGGAGGGTCAGAGTATCAGTTTTTAAATGACCCGAATGAATCATCCCGAACCCTAGAGAGAGCGAGCGACAAGTGAGAGTCTCCTACCCTATCCGACGGCGAGCCTTTTTGCCGTCGTCGGACTGGCTTTTGTCAATCCCGTCTGGGATTAGAGTGAGTTACGCCTTCGGCCGACGTTTCTCATTCGGTTCGAGGAGTTTGGGGTGGAGGGAGATCCAGGCGGCAGTCGGGTTTTGGCTTGGTCCTCGCTGGCTTGGTCGGCGAAGTGGTTTGGTTGCGAAAGTGTGGAGGCTGCTGGGTGGAGTCGTGGGCATGGCGGCGTGGAGTGGTTTCGGATCAGCGGCAGTTTCATCCTCTTTCAGTGGTGTCCAATCTGGGGTGGTCGATGGCGCGGTATGGGTTTGGTCTCTGGATCCAATCTGGGGAGGGATCTGATCTGAGCAGGTTTGGGCGTGTTCTGGATTGGATTTGCTGTGGTCGTGGTGGCATGAATTGGTATGGTCGTCATGGGTGGCGGATCTGGCAGGGCCAGGTAGTCGGTGGTCCGTCAGCGGTGGAGGGTTTGGGCCAAGCTCGGCCTGCTGGTGGAGCTTCTCCTGCTTGGGCCTCGGCCTGCGGTGTTTGGGCAGGGGCTTGTTGCTAGGGCTAGATGGAGTTTGGGACTGGGTCTGTGCTTGGGCTCAGGTCCCAAAATGTGTTATTTTTATGTTATTTGCATGTTAAAATTAGGATTTGGTTTCTTTTTTTTTGTTTTTCAGCAATAAGTTACTATCAAGGTTTTGTTTTAAGTTTAGATGTTGGGTCGGGTGCACTGCAATTTTGGCATAGACAATCTTCTATTCGGCGGTGTAGCGGTCGTTCCTGTTATGGAGTTAGGTCAGCAGTGGTGGCAAAAATGTCTAGCGGTGGCATACTGGCATAGATAATCATCCTTGGCCTTCTAGTGGGATTGTTCTTGTCTGGTCTCGAGTCGGAGGTGATGGCAATTTGGAGCATTTGTGGATTGACGATGTTGACATTAAGGTGGTCATGGTCTTGGGTTTAATTTAGTCTCAGGTCTGATGGTCCAGCATTTCTTTTTGGTCGAGTTCGAAGTCACGACTAGTGTAGACTTGGTCGATCAAAGGCAGGTCAGGAGGACTTTGGGTGGCGAGTTAGTGTTGACAAAGTTGTGTATTGAGAATTCACTCCGCCTGCGCATCTTGTCTTTGCCTTTTAATTGTAGTGCAAGTTAAGTCTGTAGTTGATTCAGGGCCTTTTTTGGCTCCGTTAGTCAGTCATTTTGGAGTTCCAGTGTGAAGTCCAGTGGCCATTTCTGTGTATAAGATGATGCCAAAACTCATTGTATCCAGTTCATTATTAATGAAGTTTCTTCTTGATTAAAAAAAAAAACATACAATATGGAGCTAATGTGGGGGTATAAAATTTAAGAACAGTTTTTAGTATAGAAATTGGCTAATAGAGACTTAGAGAGGCAACGCATCTATTTAGGAAAAATATTTTGAGGTGAAATATCTCAAGGCGGATGCAAATAATGGGTTTTTGTCTATATACAGGAAATTAAAAAAAATGCTTGGGGGTGGATATAAGGCAATATCTACAATAATGGGATTTAATCATATACAATTTGAAGGGTTTTGGGTGAGGTAAAATATCCTTAAGGTGAATTTGAGTGAGGTGAAACCTCTTAAGATAGATTCGGGTAAGGTGAGAAATTCCCTAAAGACAAATTTGTGTGAGGAGAAATCCCCTTAAGGAGAATCCATATTTATTATTATTATTTTTTAAAGAGGATCAAAGGAGAATCCAAATGCATGAAGAGAAATCTCCTCAAGAGGAATCAGGATAAGGATAAATCCACTCAAGGGCGAATCTGAGTGAGGAGTAATTTCCTTGAGAAAAATTCAGATAAGGTCGTAAGGAGAAATCCCCTCAATTATATGAAGGTTTCAGACAATCAAAGTACCCCATCTGATGTTGTATCAATTTAGGCACATAGCATATTGTGACCTCAGATGAATCTCATGAATGGAAAAATCAATTTAGCTATAATGCTAATGATTATAATAAATGTGGAGAATTACATGACCAGTCATCCAGTTGGATTCATTTTTACTTATAGGGGATAGTCGGCAACTCCAAAGAGATATATGACTATCATGTTTATCACTACATTTTATATTATATGGGTCATATGTTTTAGTCAAATTATTATACTTTTGTAACTCAGCGATTGTTTTCTCAACCATCTAGAGTTTCTTTTTTATGTAGATGAAGTTAATATTTATATCAATTTATATATAAATTCAATAAATTGAATATTAAAAAAAATGTTTCTTTTTTATAACATCTTTGATATATCCTCAATATTTATAATATTGTTATAGAGAAACTAAAATTAAGAGGAAATCGCTGTGTATTCTCATTGATAATAGGGGCCTCTTTATATAGAGGACTACAATGTATAAAATCTCAATCATACAAGGAAAATAATCATACATTGAATAGGAATCTAGATCTTTCTAATTTAACCCTATTACCACTAGGTCAAGTAACCTAGAGTTTGAGCCAAACACAAATTAGGATTTACTTGAACACTCCCCCTTGTGTTGCCCAAACGCGGTGCTTCTCTCGTTGCCTCTTTAAAAACGTTGCCGAGTAACAAAAACCCAGTGGGACAAAAATAACCTCGGTCGAAGGGGAAAAAGAGCACAACACACCCTTCACGTTTAGAGGTGAACATGTAGACATCTCCCCTTGATGTCTGCGTCTCCCTCTGATGACTACTATCATGGGAGTTCAGATAATTTTACGCAAGCCAATTCTTGCCACATATTTCTCGAAAGTGGATTTGGGCAATGACTTAGTAAACAAGTCTGCCACATTATCCTCAGATCGAACCTAGTTCACTTTGGTATTTGAGGAGAGTCTGTTGTTACTGATTATGCTTGGTGTTGTCGCTTTTAATGTAGCCTTGCTTCATTTGTTCAAAACGAACAACATTATCCTAAATGCTCGTAGGCTCATGATGCGCTAAAAGCAAGCGCATAATTTAACCCTGAAATGTCGTTAGTAATATAAGTAAATAGGGATCGTTCTATTCCGGGGATTGAGGGTACACCTGTAATTGTGTAACAAATAAAGAAAAGTATTATTTACAGAAATAAAATAAAGAATAAATATATAGAAGTGAACAAAAATAAGGGGGGGGGGTTTAAGAATTAAAGAATTGAAAATTAAAATAAAGAAAATATAAAAACACATGTACAAGAATGAAACATAAGAAACAAAGATTAAACCCTAGTTTATCATTGAATTCGAATTAACCCTACATTGTTCTTCCAAGTCATGTGAAAGGAGTTGATCATGTGAAACATTCGAAAGCAAACGATTTCCCATATTTTACTTTTCAATGCTAATTAATCTAAGTGAAAGCACATAGACTAATCCTATCAAACATGTAATCAAGCCCTAGAAAGCTAGTCAATCATGACATGTTCAACGCATGAAACACATAGAAAGGCTATCAACTCAAGTGTACAACTTAGTATGAATAAGTTCACCTAATTGCAATCCTCTTCAATTGAATTCGATTTTTGTCCAAAACCTTTACTACTTTGATTCAAGTTTACACAAAACGAAAAGTCGATTTCATGTTCTTAAACCTAGCACCATTCATATCAAAACCCTAAGTGTTTCGAACCACATAAGATTAAAATACAAAAGATATCTATAAAGCAAATTCAATCGAACAATCACACATAAGCAACTTTGGAATCACAACATAAGAATCAAAATTCTTTATTCAATCATAAAATTTCAGAATATAAACCTTGTTCAAACATAAATGTCAACTAAAAACAATTCTCAAGAAACTAAGCAAGATTACAAAGAAAGAGGTTGAATTACACCGTGAGATGGAGATGGGGATGAAGGATGAAACGTTATGGATTCTTGAATCTCGAAAGCAAGCTTCAAGGTGGATGATGGATGATGGATGATGATGCTCACTGCTCCTTCTTCTCCCTTGCTTGAAACGTTGAATGCACTAGAGGATAGAGAGAAAATGGAAAGGAAATGGAGAGACAAAGAAGATGGAATGGATGAAGGAATCTGTGGGAAATGGTGACTAAGGAAAATGGAGAGGAAATGGTGAGACAAGGAGATGAAATGGATGAAGGAATCTGTGGGAAATGGTGACTAAGGAAAATGGAGAGGAAATGGTGAGACAAGAAGATGAAATGGATGAAGGAATTGGTTTGAGAGTGAGAGGAGAAGGTGTTTAAATAGGGAAGAAAAAGAAGAGTGAAATGATGAGTGGAAGAAAAATAATGAAAGTGGAGTATGAAAGTGATTTGTAGAATATGGAAAAGAAAGAGAAATGATGAAATGAAAGCAAAGCATGAAGGTGCAGCAACATGGAAGTGATGATGATCTATTAAAGAGATTGTAGAAAAAATATATGCAAGGAAAAAGAGAAAAACATCTAGCTTTCTTCATGTGGGTGGGAAACATGAATATGTGATGTTGAGCTGTTTTCAGGTCAGTTTCTGCCCCTTTATTCCTTCAATTATTTCTCCAACAAGACTTCATTATATGCCTTCGACTTCATCATATGAAATGTTCCACTATGAGTGTAGATCATCCTGAAAAATTTTCAGAGCTTCAATCCATGTGGTTGGGCCGGAAATGCTGCTGGACCTCTTACAGGTCCAGTTTTCCGGTTTTGCTTCTGTAGAAAATTGGGCTGATTGTTTGAAGGCCTTCCACTCATATTTTGCTCTGGCACTCTTCATAAGAAATGATCCTTTGGGTGTCTATAATGGATCTGGAAGGTTTCAGCTCATTTGAAGTTCATTTGGTTAGGCGGCCGCTCCTTCTTCTTTGCTTGGCTTGGTTTCTCCTAGCCGGAGTAGGAATATGTGTAAAATTGATCTTTTAGTACATTTCCATTTTCATCTACTCCAATGTACCTTCATCTTTGCTCCTCTTGGTGTTCGCAAGCTCCTCTTTCCATTTATGAGTTCATTTCCACTTTTTAGCTCGGAGGTCCTGAAAATAGAAACTAATAAGAAAAATAGAAACTTTCCTAAACTGAAAAATGGCAACTTTCCTAAACTGAAAATGGAAACTTACTAAAAATGATAAATAGAAACTACAAAAATATAAACTTTCTACAAATAGGAACTTTCCCAATCAAAGAATGAAAACTTTCCTAAACAGGGTTTTAATAAGGAAATAACGCAAGAAATGTAGGGAAAAGCAAGTAAAACGTCGCATTAAAATGCTCGTATCAGCTCATCTTGTGGTAGACTTCAAACCACAATTGTTCTAACATGCGTGATTATGGATCCAATCCATAAACATTCATGAACCACTTCGTGAAGAGCAATAATCTCTGCATGGTTCGAAGATATAACGACGGTCTGTTCTATAGACCTCCAAGATATCACGGTCTTTTCCCATGGTGAACACTTAACCAGTTTGGGAGAGACCTTTGTGTGGGTCAGAGGTACCCAGCACAGCAAAACCTTCCAAAATACTTATATCGTTTTGGGATAGGGATAAAGAACACAAGCCAGCGTTGGTGGCATTTCTGGTGTGTGATGGGTCTGAATCCATCTTCTCTATGTAGGGATAGAACAAGCCCATATCAACTGTACATCTCAAGTACTGAAAGATATCTTTTACGTCAATCAAAATGGCATCGCATTGGCGTAGAGCTATACCTTAGCTAACAAGTTCACTGCAAACGAGATGTCCGGTCCTGTACATTGAGCTAAGTACAATAATGAGCCTATTGTACTCAAGTAAGGCACTTCTGCCTCTAGCACATCTTCGTCATCATCCTTCAGACGAAGATGATCATTTTCAGGATCAAGACTACGGACGATCATGGGGGTACTTGAAGGTTTGACCTTGTCAAAATGCCTAAGCATTTATCGACACGATGCTCAAGTTCCAAATTGAGACATAATCGTGTTCTCCCATAATCCTTCATCTCAAAATCGGATTTCAAGTGTTCAGCAGTTTCCCTTAACTCTTTAAGGGCTTTTAATGAAGATCATGTCCAACATGAACGGCAATGGAATCCGAAACTTGTTATGGAAACGCGTGGGCATATCCCTTCCCAATCAAGTAGTCATTTTAGCGAGCGTTTCAACCTCTTTATAAACGCGCTCCGTGGTCTAGAGCTGGGTAAATGAAGTTCACCATGAACCTTTATGTATATTCCGTATCTAGATCCCTATAGAGATACGTAGTGACCACATTTGTAAGCTGCATGTTCAGTTATCCGGAAACTACCAAACTGACAAGGTAGTGGAGTGCAATGACATCCATTACGAGAGAATATGTCTCATCGTAGTCGATTTCAGGGCTTTTTATGAGAAGCCTTGCGCCATAAGGCGAGATTACCATCTCTTTTTCTCACTATGCTTTCTAACGAAGACCCATTAGTCAACAGGTTTTATGTTAGGAGGTGTTGGCATCACTAGCTCGAAAACCTTCCTCTTCGTTAGAGAATCCATCTTAACCTGGATTGCATCTTTCCATTTAGGCCAAATTTCTCTACGTTGGCATTCATTCATCAACGGAGCGTGGTTCGATATCATCTGACTCAACAAACTCATGCGCAACGAAATGCGCAACTACATCATCAATTTTGATGAAGTTTCTATCCCACGTCTCATGTACACTAGTGTAAATTTCAAAGAGCTCTATATTCTCGGGAACAGGTTATGACGTTGAGGCATCCCCCAACGATAACCCTAAACCAGAAGATTCTCATGAGACGGATTTTGAGTCTTGATGATCAAAGGATTTGAATGTGCCAAACTGTCATTCGAACCTACGGGCTTCCCATGCATCCTAGCTGGGGCCATAGCCTGTAATGTCAGAGTGCCACTCTCTTTGGTCTTATCGCTATGCCTACCTCCGTGTAGGGTGTTGCTACGTCTTCTCGTAGGGACGTCCTTCCTTGCAGTCTTGTTTGCAGCATATTTGTGTGATCTCGTCACTTTAACAGGGATCGAGATGAGACATAGTTGGGACAGACCATGACAATTCCTGTCGTTCCTGCTGAACATCCATGTTCTTATCTCTCCCTAACGACGGGAAGACTGTCTCATCAAAGTGACAACCCGCAAATCTAGCGGTAATGAGATCGCCTTGCAAGGGAATTAAGTGGCGGACAATTGTTGGAGTCTCAAATCCAATGTAGTTGCCCATTCGTCTGTAAGGACCCATCATAGAGCATTGTGGCGGCACAATTGGCACATAAATGGCTCACTCAAATATGCGTAAGTACGATACTTGTACCCAGTCACTAGCTGTAACGCAGAGGTACATTGAGTGGCTGTGGGTCGTAGACGAATTAGCATAGCTGCATGCGATATTGCATCACCCCAAGCCGATTTAAGGAGATTGGTGCGCATTACCAATGTCCAGACTATCATCATAGTCGTTTCCGCAAGACCATTTGGGTGTATACATGAGAATATGATGTCCAACATCAGTCCCATTGCAATATCCATCGAAAGTCTTTCGATGTAAACTCTCTAGCATAGTCAAATCCAATTGACTGAATAGGATGATCTGGGGAGTGAGCCCGTTGTCATATGATATGTGCTAGGATGTAGCATAAACAGCATATATAGGTGGACAATGGCACAACACGTGACCACCGTGTTTGCGTGTCAACCAACATCATGAAATATTTAAGCGTCCGCAAGTTGGTTGAATCAATCCATAGAATCCCCATGGATTCTATGTAAGAACATAATGAGTATGTTCAATTCCTTTGCATAGGACGGTCTTAGTCCTAATTTCCCTAAGGAACGGGCTTTGTAAAACGAGCGAGAGGCTTTAGAAGCAACCAATGAGAATTTTGGTTGGGCCTGAGCGTCTAAAACGCTATTTGAAGCAAGTTGGTGATTGCAACATCACCTGGGGCGCCATCACCATGATGGACACCGTCCATGACATCATGGATAGGGACTGCGCCAGCCTGATAGGAGCATTTTAATGCGACGTTTTAACTGCATTTCCCTACATTTCTTACGTTATTTCCTTATTAAAATCCTGTTTTGGAAAGTTTCCATTCTTTGATTGGGAAAGTTCCTATTTGTAGAAAGTTTATATTTTTGTAGTTTCTATTTATCATTTTTAGTAAGTTGCCATTTTTCATTTTAGGAAAGTTTCTATTTTTCTTATTAGTTTCTATTTTTAGGACCTCCAAGCAAGTGGAAAATCTTGAGGAGGAAAATCAAAGTTGCAACCAAGTGGAAAATCTTGAGGAGGAAAATCAAAGTTGCAAGCAAGTGGAAAATCTTGAGGAGGAAAATCAAAGTTGCAACCAAGTGGAAAATCTTGAGGAGGAAAATCAAAGTTGCAAGCAAGTGGAAAATCTTGAGGAGGAAAATCAATTCAAGTTGAACAAGTGATAAACAAGTGGGAAGATATTTTTTACAAATTTGTCCAACATATATAGCCTTTCATTTATGTTCATCTCCACCCTCCATTCATCATTTTTTGGGCTATAAATACACTTCTCCTCTCACTCTCAAAATACATTCCTTCATCCATTTCATCTTCTTTGTCTCTCCATTTCCTTCCCATTTTCCTAAACACACATTCCTTCATCCATTTCATCTTCTTTGTCTCTCCATTTCCTTCCCATTTTCCTAAACACACATTCCTTCATCCATTTCATCTTCTTTGTCTCTCCATTTCCTTTCCATTTTTCTAAACCAATTCCTTCATCCATCTCATCTTCTTTGTCTCACCATTTCCTCTCCATTTTCCTTAGTCACACATTCCTTCATCCATCTCATCTTCTTTGTCTCTCCATTTCCTTTCCATTTTCCTTCTCCATTCTCTAGTTGCAAAGTTCTGCATTTTCAAGCAAGGAGAGGAAGAAGAAGAAGGAGCCGTGAAGATCATATCCTCCATCATCCACCTTGAAGGCTTGCTTCCAAGATTCAAGATCCAACCATCTAGCTCTCCATCTCCATCTCCACTCACGGTGTAATTCGTTCCTTTTCCTTGTAACATTTTTTGGTTTCCTTGTTTGATTTCGTATGAACTTGTTTCTAGTTAACAATAATGTTTAGGGCAAAGTTTAAGCCCAATTTCTATGTTTAAATAAAGTTTTCGAATTCTATAATTGTGATTCTAAGTTGCTTATGTGAGTTTGTTCGATTAAATTTGCTTTACAGAAAACTTTTATATGTTTATCTTATTTGGGTCGACACTTATAGGATTTGCATGTAATTGGTGCTAGGTTTAAGAACATGAAATCGACTTTTCGTTTTGTGTAACTTGAATCAAAAGTAGTAAAGGTTCTGGACAAGAATCGAATTTAATTGAAGAGGATTGCAATTAGGTGGACTTTTCCATAACTAAGTTGTACACTTGAGTTGATAGCCTCTCTCTATGTCTAATGCGTTGAACATGTCATGATTGACTAGCTTTCTAGGGCTTGATTGCATGTTTGATAGGATTAATCTAGGTGCTTTCGCTTAGGTTAATTAGCATTGAAAAGTAAAATATGGGAAATCATTTGCTTTCGAATGTTTCACATGATCAACTCCTCTCTCATGACTTGGAAGAACAATTATAGGGTTTGAATCGAATTTGATTACATGGAATTGATTTTGATCTTTGTTCCTTGCGTTCCACCCCTATATATATGTTTTTACGTTTTCTTTATTTTATTTATTTTAATTTTAATTTTAAGAATCCTAATCCCCCCCTTATTTTTGTTTACTTGTATATATTTATTCTTTATTTTATTTTTGTAAATAATTCTTTTCTTTATTTGTTTCACAATTACAAGTGTACCCTCAATCCCCGGATAGAACGATCCCTATTTGCTTATACTACTAACGATATTTCAGGGTTAAATTATGCGCTTCCCAAAAGCGCATCACAGCCCTAGGCTGGTAGTGGACGCAGGCGATGCCCTAGGCAACTACGTCGGTCACACTAAGTCTAGAAATCAACTTTTGATTCATGCTTCGTTTCGCTCGAAAGAAATGATGTCCATGTGAAGTTTTTAGTAGATAGATCATCATTTCATGACTAGGATGATCTATCTTGTCGTGACAAAGTCAATATGTGTCTAAATCCAAGAGATCTTCTCTCGTAACTTTATTGGATTTAATAGCTCGAATAGTGACATAAAATCCACTAGAGAGACACATAAAGTTCTCTAAAATGCGCCTTTATTCGCAATCATTAGATGTATTGCAAAGGAACTCATTTCTGTTCTCTACATGAGTTTTCGCATGGAATCCGTCGGCTATTCATAAGTGTGATTTGCCCTAGAAGCGTACAGAGTTTCTGTGACAGTAATTAAGGTGTCATTTTGTTAAGAGAAAATCTGCACACTGTGAGTGTAAATGTCACCCAACATAATTTCACTCGTATTCATTTAGTGAATAGAGTTTTAATTATTTCAAGTTCGACCCATTCAAGACAGAATGTGTCTCTTAATTATATTCCCTTGTTACAGGGAGACACCCTTTGATTCCATTTATGAAGAAAACAATTGTGGATGTGTGTTTGTTTGTTTGTTTTTGCGGCTGCACCCGGATATTTGAATGGGTTGCCTACGTACCCTTGGAGAGGGATCAAGCCACTCGTAGTTCAAGAATTCCAATGGGTGAATGACCCATTAGAAGGTGTTGCTTTTTGGAATGTGACAAGTGTTTGGACGAATTTGGTGTAAGTGAACCAGGGATTCGATTTGTGTCAGATTTGTGTTTGAGGTAATTTTGGGAAGGTTTCGACTTTTCCTGGTGTTTGAGTGAATTTGACTGGTGAGGTCAAGGATTCTGAATTAATGAATTTGACTAGCAGAGTCAGGGATTCGGATTGGAAGAATATGACTCGTGGAGTCAAGGATTCTGTTTGAACTTGTGGTTGCATCTAGTGGGTCACTAGATTGCCTACATACCCTGTAAAGAGATCAAACCATTGTAGTTCAGCAAATTTGTATTTCTAGTGTTAAGAGAATTTGACTGGAGTCAATGATTCAATTTAGGACTGGTGGAGTCAGAAATTCTGTTTGGATTTGTGGTTGCATCTAGTGGGTTGCTAAATTGCCTACATACCCTTGAAAATGGATCAAAACGTTGTAGTTCATAGAATTTGTATTTCTAGTGTTGGGAGAATTTTTTGTGTCGATGGATGTACATATATTATTTTTGAATCCGTCAAATGTATTTCTTCTGCAGACGTCGGAATTTAATTTCGGCACCCGATGTGTTGAATCTTGAACTGGGCTGTGTAAATGGACTGTCTTGAAGTGGGCTTTGACATATGTAGGTGGTTGGTCTACTGCTCACCCATCATCTCCATCTACACCCAATTTTAAGCCCAATAAATGTCTTGCACAAATCTGAACCTCTAAGCCCAATAAAGGAAGCCCAACCCGTATAACCAAAGGAAAGCTTCCGTCTACACAATAACACGTTCTTGGAGTCTCCATAAGGTTGAGAGAGTTTTAGATCATCAGCTCGAGTTAGAGGTCGAGTCGAAGACTGGCATGGATTTCAATTCAACTTGGAAATGGAAACATCCTCTTGTACTCCGCATAAAGGGAGGTCTCTGTCATCTGATTCAGCGTCTGTTCTCCTAATCGAAGAATTTGAGGCTTCTCACCTATGTAGAGAAAGAACTTGGGTAAAAGCTTCTCTTTCTCGTCTCGTCTCCACTGGGCTTTCATCGTTCTGAATACTAACAAAATCCCAATGTTTTTGGCTGCTGTAGGTTCAAAGCTTGTCCCGGCGATCGGCGATTTTGATTCGCATGCAAGAGCAAAACATGGGTGACTTCTCCAATCTGGTACGACCACTTCTACGCACACTTAAGCAATCGCTTTTGGTTGACCATGTACCACTGCCTCACACATTCAATTATGTTTGGCAACAAAATTCATGTTTTTGTCTTCTTCTTGATTGAAAGATGAGCAGAGTTGAGTATTGTATTTCTTGGTTTAAGTTGTATTTAATACCAAACTGCAGCACACTTGATCAATTATACATATATTTGAAAGCTTTGGTGAGCAACACGTTTTGACAATTGCTTCATTCAATTATATATAATTAAGACTATTTGCTGCACTTGTGTTTGTTGTTGTCACCATGTCCTGCATTGATCATCACTACCATTCACCACCGCTTCACCCATCCAATTATACCTGGCAACATAAACCATGTTTTTGTCTTTTTTCTTGTGACATAAAGCAAATTCAAGATTGAACCATTAAAGCCATGTTTTTGGCTTCTTGTTAGCATGATTCCAGAAAAAAAAAAAAAAAAAAAAAAACAATTAAGTTTATGTTTGCTCCTAGCTTGCATCCACGGTTTCAAAGAAACATGTAATTAAACTTTGCCACCATTTGTCCTCTAGTTCATTATTCCATTTGACCACCGTTTGCAATGCATACTTGAAGGCTCTATGTTTAAAGCCTTTTGTCTTCTTGCTGCATATGTAGACTTCATTTAGCCTTCCTAGCGATCACACACCCAAAGCGAGATGACTGCCACCAAGTTTTATTTTAATTGTCACTAACGCATTTAGCTTGTCTCTTGGTATTTCTCGTTAATTAAATTAACAACTCAAAGCTTTTGTATGCGCAGACTTAGTTGACCGCCAGGCCCTGCTGCCAATTCTCAACTCTCACCGAGGTAAACATCGCACGGAAGTTCTAACCCCTTGTATTTCTGTCTGCAGCTCTGCCTTCTGACCCTTTTGTTCCTTTTGGTTTGTGGGAGACGAAACATTGAGGGTGATGCTCTGTGTCATCCTGCTTGACATTTTGAATTGGTAGTTTAGGATTTGTGGCTTTGTATTGTTTGTTTTTGGGAAGTGGTGGTGCAAGACTTTTGCTATGGTGGAAGAAAGAAAACGAGGCAGAGTGGGAAGCTTTTGGTGTGATGTGTATCGCTAAGATTGAAGGAAGAAAAGATGGCATTTTGTGCAGATTCTTTTAGCATCGGAACTTGGTCGTTTATGAATGACGTTATGTTCCATCATTAGAAGCTGCAGCAGCCAAGCACGTTGAGACTCCGACCGTTCATGAACGACCATATCAGTCTAAACGCAAGAGAAGTTTTCTCGGCCGTTCTTGAACTACCATGGTTGTTTTCAAAAGGGTATTGGTTGTTCATGAACAGCCCCCCTTTGCTTGAAGCAAACCAGTTAATTCTCTGCCAGAGAAGACAAGAACAACATGACGCAGCGTATACCTGAACGTCTCCCTTCCGAGCTGCTTTGATTTTGCCCTCTGTTTTGGCAGAGCCTTGGCATCTTGCTTGCTGCTTTTCCCCTCCTCTGCTGCGTCGCACGTTGCTACCTTTTATATAGCAGCATAGTTGGATATGTGATAGGCCCTCAGACTTTGTATTTGAATTTGAATGATAAGTTTATCTTTATTACTTGTAATCTTCATTTTTAAATTGGTTAAGCACTTAACCAACACTTGAATAGTCAAAGCTAGCAGAACATGTATCATTGACGTCAAAAAAAATCTTTGAATAGCCCTCATGCTTGACATTTGAATTTGGTCAAAGCCAACCAAAATTTTGAATAGCAATTATCCTCATTTGCTGGACATTCAAAGCTATTTAACAAACTTTAAGCTTATCAACAGATATGTATGAATGTATTTCTCTTTTTTTTTTGGTCTCGCAACAGCTTATACAAGCGTATAATTGCATACCAATATGGGCTCTTGATTTTTTCTGATTTAAAAAACCATCACCATATACTTTCTGAACTTGTGATTTTTTTTCGGTTTCAACACATTTGGCAAGTGGAACTTGGGCTATTCCATGTCCTTGAATTAACACTGATGGCCTAGCCATCGTAGTCACAAAAGTCATATGCTCAGAATCAAAATGGAGTCATAAAGAACTCAAAATTTTATTCATAAGCCAACGGAGTTACATCATTGTCTCTTTGACTGAACAAAATCTAATCCAACATGGTATCTAATGCAAAACAATGGTAGTCGTCTTACTTCTTTCGGTGATTCCAAAATAAATGTGACTAGGTGAGTATAGAGATGTTTGTGGAGCAAGGCTCGCAAAAGTACTACTAATCTCAGAACCTTCCTAGACATCACACTTACTTTGAGTGAGCCTACTTTGAAGAAAAGCTAAACCATTGGCATTTACTACAAAAATATATGGCAATTGCCTATTACATCTCTTGGAAAAATAAAGACTTAAACAGAATTGGCGATCTATTGATCCCAGCCAGATTTTGTAGTCTTCAACCCTTCACTCTAGATCATCTTCTTGATCTTCTTGTTCCATATAGTGAGCTTCTCTTGCTTCACAATATGCTTTGTAGGCGGTGACAATTTCTTCACGAGCGCTACAAATGTGTGCTCAATGATCAGACACTCCACATCGAGAACATACATCTCTTTGCTCAAACTTCATTGATTGAGGCGCTTTGAAAGCGTCATTTAGATGGCTCTTAGTGTTGGTGGTGTCATTTAGATGGCTCTTAGTGTTGGTGGCGCCACCAACATGGCCAGAGGCGTTGCCTCCCTCTCTCTTTCCACGTTTACCTCTTTGGTTCCGTGTTCGCCTATTTTGGCTATTACCTTCCCAAGTAGAGCGATTATATGGACCAGAACGTCCAAATGTATTCCTAAGATTATGGTTTCACTCTTGGCCCCCTCTCTTTGGGGCGCGACTATAATTGGATTGCGGAATATGCTATGTTCCCACGGATCTCGAATTATAGTTCTTCACAAGGATGTTGCCATGCTTTTTAGCGACATTCATAGCTCCAATGAGCTCATGAAACCTTGTGATTCGTCTTGCAGTAACATCGATTCGATAGTTCGTAGCAACCATCAATGCAGAGAAGGGGAAAGTAGAGAGAGTCTTCTCAATCAACATCGCATTTGTGATCTCTTTACCACAGAATTCCATTAAGGATTTAATGCAAATTGCTTCCGAGTTGTAGTCAAGAACTGACTTGAAATCACAGAAGCGGAGGCTATGCCATCTCACTTCTAGGTCAGGAAGCAGAGTCACGGACATTGCCAAATCTATCTTCGAGTGAGAACCACAGTCTTCTGGGGTCTTCTTCATTCATACACTCGTACTGGAGCGAATCATCCATATGACGAGTCATTACGATGATGGTTTTCGCCTTATTTGCCTATAAGGCTTCTCTATTTGATTCCAAAGCTTGAGCTTGCTCAACAGTTAGCAAGTCCTGGTTAGGCTCGAGAATAGTATCGAAGATTCTATCGGCCTTCAGATGCTGGCGGATATCATGAACCCACCTGTGATATTCAGAGCCAGTTGTTCCAATGGAGCAAAGTCCAATTTATTCAGGTTACTCATCCTGAAAGAGAACAAGAGATTAGGGTTAGTTTCGGAGCGAAAAAGGCTACCACGAAAACAAATAAAATTTCTGAGCGTAGTCGCTTCCAAGAAATTAAGAATTTTTTAGCGTAGTTGCTTCTAAGAAATTCGATTCCAAGAGGGGTTGGATTAGATTGAAACAATGATGTTTGCGGTCGATCGTTTTATCTCAACAAACTCTAAATTTGGAGAACTCTACAAGCTCCAAGCTTGGAGTGAGCGCGTACCCCCACAGTTCGGCTTAATTTGGTCTCCCATATGATAAAGAAAAGGGGGCTAGAAGAAGGGAGGTTGCAAGTCCCCGAAAAAATAAGAGAAATTAAATTTAAAAACACTAAAAAAAATAGGAACGTTTAGTAAAAAAATACCTTGAAATAGGCCGTCGGAAAATTTGACCGGAAAAAGTCGCAGGGAAAATGCCCAGAAAAGTTGCCTAAAAAATGGTTGACCGACATTGACCGGCGTTGACCGAACGCTGACGTGGCAGTGGGGTCCGGTTGTTGGCGTGGCAGTGGGTTGGGCTTTGACTTCTTCCTTTTTGGGCTGGGCTGTTTTTTTTTTTTCTTTCTTTTTCTCTTCTTTTATGCCGATTTTTCTACTGGACGATCAGGCGGCCGGTTTAGCAAGTTTTAGGCCGGTTTTTGGACTTTTTATTCCGGTTCCTGAAACTTCAGATCATGGGGCTTCTGCTACCAAAATTTGGTTGAAATTGGAGGTCCGGAAGATGGTGAACCGGTGGAATATTTGCTGCGAGTTGTATGGAGCTTCCGGTGGTCGGTTCGGTAGGTTTCTGGCCGGTTCTGGACTCCTGGGATCGAGTTATTCAAGGTGTGAGGTGGAGGCAGAAAAGGCTTCAAGGTTTTGTATTCGGATTCAAGGTTTTTAGCTTCTTGAATCAGGGTTTGGCTATTTGTTTAAGGGTTAGGGCTTCGTGCTGATAAAGTGTTGTAGAGAAACTGAAATTGGGAGGAAATCGCTATGTATTCTCATTGAAAATAGGGGCCTCTTTATATAGAGGATTACAATGTATAGAATCTCAATCATATAAGGAAAGTAATCTACATTTAATAGGAATCTAGATCCTTCTAATTTAGCCCTATTACCACTAGATCAAGTAACCTAGAGTTTGGGCCAAACACAAATTAAAGTTTACTTGAACAAATATCACTTTTTTTTTTCAAAGTTCTAACAAATATGTATAAACTAATATTTTAACCCTTAGATTTCCCAAGTATAGTGAAATTGACACCTCATCTCATAAAATGATATCTCACAAATAAAAGAAGTGCACGACACGCAATAACGTAATATGATTATTTTATCCTAAAACCTACATCTATCCACAATTTTTGATTTGATCTGTATCATCATTTTGTTTAAAACCCTAAACCTCGATGTTGAATATTGTACATGACAAATCATGTACAATGTTTCAACTTATTTTTGTTGTTTACATAGCCCTAAATACCGGATGGAATTATTGAAAGCTAGGATTATCGTATATTAGAGTGGTTATAGACTTATAGTCAGATTTCTAAATTTTGGAATTTGAACATTTCCTTCAATATTTTCACACCAAACAACCATTTTTACATTCTTTTAAAATTTTGTTTAGATCAATCATCGATGTGTTTATATTCATGAACATGCTATCAGTTGGTTTGAATTCAATTCCATCTAGATGATGGCCCAAACTAACAAGTTGGGTATTGGCATCAGACAAAGTCATAAAACAAAGTTAACAAACCAAGAATAAAGCATGTGCCCATGCACTGATGCACGTAGGATTGTTATTTACTTAATTAAAAGATAAAAGGCGAAGTAATAGAGTTATGGTTTCAATATCTTAGACAATATATTAGTTGTTGATAAACTATTACTCACATTCTACCAGATTAATGAGACATTAATTGGTGTTTGAATTTAAACTCAAACACTAGTGACTATTTGAATTAGTATTTTACCAAACATTATTATCTAAATTTAGCAAATCGCCTTATTCGATCGTCTTGCAAATTGAATTGGCCACCAATAATGCCAAGAAAGACGCGTGTGCAGAGAGAGAAAGAGATAGATCTGCCAGAGGAGCTCTTGTTCTTAAGGGCAACTCCAACCATAGGGTTCAAAACTAGATTTTGTTGAATTATAAGACTTTTCATCTCCAACAATGCTTTTTAGGGGGAGTTGGTCCTAAAATTATAGGACTTGAGCTCATCCCAAGTCTCATATTTAAGACTTTTCCAAGACCAAGACTCGGATACTGTTCATGGAGCCCAGCAAATAGGTTATTATTTGCTTTTACTCAAATTGACCTTATTTAGGCTTAGATTTGAGGGAAAAAAGTGATCAATGACTCTTATTAAATCAAGGGTTATTATTTCTATTTTGTTCCAAAAAAATTTAAAAAATTACCAGAAAATTGAGGGAAAAAATATATATACCTATTGGAACAGTAAATTGTGGGAAATTCTATAAATATCAACCCATTCTTTTCTATTTGCTCACACCAAATATCCTCCATCTCCTTCACAATTGTTTACCTTATTTAACTATATTAACATACTTTTAATATAATATTCATCAACATTACACTCATATTATATTTAATCAAGAGTAGTAAAAATAGCACCCATATAACACCTCATTGTTGGAGATGAGAATTAAGTCATATATGAATAGTGCAACAAGGGGGTGCTAAAATGAGAATAGCACCCCTAAATAGAGCCTATGGTTGGAGTTGCCCTAAGAGACCTGAGTGTAAAACCACTTTTTCCCTGACATTCTCAGTAATCTACAGTGGCGTAATAGAAATAAAAATTGAAATATAGATCTAGATATCAAATTTAAAGATCTAACACTAAAACCATATAAGAAAATTAGAAAACTATCTTTATTGATTTTCAGAAGGAAAATTATGTTTGAGAAACCAGGTAGACACACAACCATTCTTGAACAATAGAGAGAATATCATAAAATTGTCACTAAACTATGACCTGTTGGACACTTTGGTCACTAAACTTTTGAAAATATCACTTTAGTCACTCAAGTTAGATATCATCTATCACTTTAGTCATTCCGTCTATTTTCATCCGTTTTATTTGTTGACATCTCGTAAATAATACTAGATGGGCCTCACAAACTATGTGTGTGAAATTGCACTATGCCAATAAACTCATCAGACGACAGAGCTCAGACGACAGAATGTTTGTTTTCTGTTGTCTGATTTTTTTTAACGACAGAATGAAAAAAAACTGTTGTCTGAATATAGTGATATACCATGGTAGGTCAGTTTTGGGAACAACGTTCGTTTTCAGACAACAGAAAACTGTTGTGCAATTAATGGAGATTCATTTGATTTTGATTGTGTCCTAGCTGATTTTTTTTTGGCGCAACATGAAGTGGAATTAAAACCACACTAGATGAAATATCCTTCTCGACAAACTCCCAGAGCAAACTTTCTCTTCTTCACAGTGCGCTCTCTCAAACCAAAACCACTGAACTGAAAATCCAGCGCCTTGAACCCAAATATCTTGCCAAATCCAAACTCGATCTCCTCTGAAAACTAAAAAACCTTGAAGAACCTCCCCCTCCATCCTCCATCTCTGTTTGACAAACACAGAAAATCTCATTTTGCATCTGAAAGTTTTTTTCAAACCATACGACCAATCCATCCAAACCTCATATCATGATGCTCGTTTCATGGGTCTGGGTCTGGGTCTGTATTCATTCACTATGCTGGTAAGCCATTCGATTCACTATTAAGCGATTTAGGATTTTTGTTGGATTGTGGATTTAGGGTTTTAATTTGAAATTTCCTTTGAAATTTGATTTGTTTTCGATGGTTTATGGTCGAATTGGGGATATGGGGTTATCGAATATAAGAAATTGGTGTTTTCTGTCTCTGAGCTCAACAAGCAATTTTAGAAGAAGCTGGTGTTTCAGATCCTGATTCAGAGAGTCAGGTATTCATTAAACGAATTTTGGCTACTCCCTATGAGAAAGAGGTTGAATTCGAGCTTGTTCCGATAGACATGAGAGCTTGTGAACATAAGAGGGAGTCATGTGCAAAGACCAAGTGTTGAATCTTGGATCCTGTGCTTTTTCTTGATATGTGCTGAAGTGGGTATCAATGGTGTTTGGTATCATCTGCATCTCATACGGGTATGAGAAATTTTGATTCTTTAACTGTAATTCTAATCTTGTATTTGAGTTCTTTGATTGCAACCAAATTTATATGTTAGGTAGAGTTGTTATTGACTTTTCAATGTGTGTAAGCTTGAATGATGAATTCACTGTCCAGTTCATGGTGTTAATTGAACCACAAGAGCCCTATATGTTTGAACTTCAAGAGGAATAGAGGATGACATGTGGTTGTTTTTCCCTTAGCACTGTTTTTCTGGGATTTGAGTAGAATCTGGTTAGAGTACAAGCATTAAACTCTGCTAAAGTACTTTGAAGAAAGTAGCTGAAATGTTTTGGTCTCACTTTGTCTACGTGGTGCTTAAAATACTTGTGTTGCAGGACCCAGTAATCAAGCCACTACATGAACTGGAGAAAAGTAACTTGGAAGATATTCTAACTCAAATTCCATTGTGGATAAAATGGCCCGATTGCGATCGAGTTAGTATCGCCATCCAATCCTTTTACATTGAACTTTTGCTCTTTCCTTCTCTAACTGCTGCTAGGAATATCGATCAGTACTCATTATACACTTCATGGTGCAGGTAGACTGGCTAAACAAGTTTGTCTTGGATATTTGTCCTTACCTTGACAAGGTGATAATATAGTTTCATTTTATTAGGGAAAAAAAAGGTATTTGCGACTTATTTTATTTGCTGTGCAGTGAATTTGCTCCACAATAAGAAGCATGGCACAAACTATCTTTACAGAATACATTAAGGCAATTGAATTCGGCGAACTGAGTCTTGGAACTCTACCACCCATAATATATGGTTAGTGTGCTGACTTTAATAACATAAATGACTTTATTTATTACTTTCTGGGGTATTCCAAAACTTTGTAATCCAAGATTAGTTAAATTTCATATGCAATTTTTTTGCCTTCTCAATATGCTTAAATTGTAAGATATAAGCAACAAGCATGTTGCAGTATGTGCTACTATATCTTTTACTTCCTAAACACGTTTTGGTATTTCTATTCATCTGCACATCAGCAATGGTCATACAAATATTTGAGCATAGCATGTCAAAGTTATAGTCACAAGTTCCAACAGTCTTCTTAGTTTAGGTGATATTCTGTGATCTTGTTGCAACCACATGTAGATTTTGGGATGAACATATTGGGAGGGGACATCTTGTCCATTCCAATCCTCTATCCATTTATTCAGGTGCTACACTAGTAATTCTTTTTTTTAATGCTCACTATTCGTTGCTTTTGCAGGAGACCATCAAAAGACAAGTCGCAAGCCTCTACCTCTGGCCTTAAAGACTTGATATCCCCTATTCAACGTGAGTAATTATGGGATGTATACTTGAAATACCTATATTTTGTCCCTCTTTACATTTCATTGAGGCTTTCATTGAGGCATGAAACAATCATCTTGAATGAGGCAGAGGTGTGGAACTGTTACAGAGATGATTGGAGAAGACGCATTTGTAGTACTCTTCTTTTAAATATTACTTCATAAAATTAATTTTTCCTGATGAGTTTATTGGCATAGTATTGGATAACAGAGATCTGACTGTACCAACCAAAGTTTTAATACAAGAAATTTAATATGTTTTATACGATACTAATTGACCTTTTTTTTTTTTGTAGCTTGAGAAAACAACTGAACTTTCTAGTCGTGAAAAGGTATGCAATCTTTCTTACGACTTGTGCATTCAATATCTATGCGACAAGTTCTAACAATCTTTCTTATACCATTTTCTGTATAGAGATGTCTATTACTATATAGATATCTCTAAATATGTGGTACACCAAACATGAAATCTAATCAATGTTATAAGCTTCTTGTGTAAGATCAACTCAAGTCACGTATCTTTCTCTTACAGTTTTATCACATTTTCTTTGTTTCTCAGTTGTGTCTTTGGTTTATAAATCTGAACTCACTACCCCCCCCCCCTACTCTTTCAAATGTCAACTATTTAGATGGGGATGACAAACAACGAGAAAGTATATATTTTGCAGTTCTTGGAGGTGATCCAAAACCCAAGCTGTACAAGAGAGGCTGAGAGTCCCATAATCCAATAGAAACTAGGAAACATTTATGATCACTGTAACGTCCACTATTGGGCTTTGCTCTTTGTATTTTTCTACATTCCTGAGTGGTAGAATAGTGTTGTGGTTTATATTACTGAATTTTGTTATTTGGTTCTTTTCAAGGTTTCTGGTTTGCAATTTTGTTGTTTATAGGTCGAATATGGACCTTCAAGCACTTTGGGTCCGATCATTGTACTACATGGGCGAGCTGAGGTAGGCTTGTATGATTAGGCTTCATTGATCTGATTTTACTTACTAGTATAAAGCTCATGAGTAGAGCAGGCTTTGATATCCATCTTAGACATGAATATTACTTATGCAGGATGGCTACTGAGTTGGAGATTACTTGGACATTGATCAAGTCTGGGCTAAATGGGCTAGCATGTTCGCAAATTTTCAGATCACTAATTCAGTATGTCTATTGTAGATCAGTAGTTAGGGAATCATGTTGTGCATATAGCTAGAACTCACTTCGGTGGCTGTAATGATTCATTATGATGACATTCAAATAAAGACTATTTTTTCTGAAGTTGTGTCGTGCTAATGCTCTTTCTAAGACTTAAAAACCAATTAAAGTTGACATCCAAACCAACATCAAACAACAGAATTTAAGCAAATGTCTGTTGTTTGAAATCACCATAAACAACAAATGAAGCAGGCCAAGTATATTCTTTATGCTAGTCAGACAACAGATAATTGTGGTTTCTAAATGAATCACACAACAGAAAAACCCAAGAAAGTTCAAGCCTTTATATACTCAGACGACATATTTATGTCATTTTAATTAGAAAGACAATAGAATATAAAAAATATATGTTGTCCACAATTGATTCACACAACAGAAAAAATCCAAGATAGCTCAAATCTCCATATATTCAAACAACAGATTTCTGTCGTCTTAATGAAAGACAAATGATAGAGTTTTATGAAAAGATGTTGTGCAGAACCTTTTATAACAACATATAACTATTGTTTTGTTACATCTTCAACATCAGAAAGTCATAATTCGGCATATCTCGATATAATCAGACAACAGATTATTGGCCAGCCTATGTTGTTTGAGTGAAATATAGACCACATGTGATATCTGTCGTCTGAAGGCCTAAGAGATATCAGGCTACTAGACAACAGAAATTTTCTGAATCAGACAACAGTCCTCGGCTGTTGTCTGATGGGTTTATTGACATAGTGTTGTGAATATTGATTTTTTTTTATAGGAATTGAGATTTTTTTAAATTTTTTTATTATACGAGTGGGTAGTTTTTCATAGAAATGGCCAAATGGGTAGTTTTTTTTTCAAGTTCTTGTCTGTTTCACTTTCACAAATTTTGTTTTCCTATTTTCTATTTATTTTTTAATTTGGCTATGTTACCCCTATCTAATGTATGAGTTGTAAAGTTTTTTAATATTTCATGGTCCATTTTACCATTTAGTACATTTTTTTCTGTTTTGGCTAACAAAACCTCTTCTCTTACTAATATTATCTCAAAACTATTTTAGTCAAATTACTAAAAAAATTAAACTTCCTTTTTTTTTCCTTCTCTTTTTTCTTAAACTGCTTTTTATTTGTTTATCTCTCTCTCTCCCGGCCTGAACTCTTTGATCTGCGCATGCTTGACCAAATTTTCAGAAACCCTTACATGATCATTAAAACAAATGATCAGATCCTGCATGATAAATGGCATCAACAAGAAGAATCTAAATATTCATTCGAGTATACACCCAATAATCTGAAAACTCAACCAGTATACACCCTTCTCTTTCACTCGATCACTCTTCCTCCAAAAATTCATCTGCAATCTCATATCTAGTTTGCTGCAGCCACTTGATTTTTTAGAAAGAGAACCCTTCAAATTCTCCATCATCATTATTGAGTTCTTATTGTTTGAATTGGTGAACCAATAGAATATGGCCCTGGGCATTTGGAATTGGAGCTTCGTTTTCTCCAATTTGGCTTGGCTTAGATGCAAAAGTGGGATTTGGAATATGGGTTTGGAGGAAAACCCAATGGGACTATATATGTTTTACTTTTCTGTTTATCTGCTCAAATATTGAATTGGATCTCAGATATGGATAAATGAAGTTGGAAAGCTATGTCCTTCAATGGGGGAGAGGAGAATCAATCCACTAGGGAATTAGGGTTTAGGAGCCATTAGGGAATTATTCTCAATTCAAAGTTTCAAACTTTAAGAAGCCATTTACCAGACAAATGGTTTAATTGAGAAATCCTAGACATGATGATATATATATATATATATATATATATATATATATCAAATACACGTTGGAGTATCTAGGATTTGTTGTGATTTGTTGTTATGCAAAGTGCAAACCGGCGTTTGATTGTGTAGAGTGTAGACACCATTCTCCAGCCCCAAGCCATAATTCGAAGGGATGAAGCAGAGATCCTTGAATTCGGAATAGCTCAGGATCTGAAGTATTCGTGAATTGAGATGACAAGGAAACTATATGCTCAATGTTGGTTCCGGTTATATATCCTCCATCTGTTTGAATGAATGATTAGCATGAACAAAAATCTAATTAAAAATGTTTTTTTTTTCTTAGACCAGAAAATTTTATTCACCGAGGCTAAACCTTAATATTTATAGTACATCACATGGTGCATAAGACACTTACTCATGAAAGTCGGGAATCAAAAGCATCAACTTAAAAAATATGAAGTTGAGCTGCCTAATTTCAATCATGAGAACCAAATAGTATAACGACAAATAAAAGCTGGGCCAAAGCAATTTGAGCCCATAAAATATACATATCAAACCACCAAAATCATCAGATAAGATGTGATAACCAACTTATCCAATATCATCAAATAAAGTAATAACCACCTTATCTAATGTCAAAACTATCCACATATATTCTAAAAGAATATGCTTGCAACCGCTCCTGCCATCCCAATACCATTTCCACAACAACATTCTCTAATTGATGAACTCGGCCATCATGCAATCTCATTTCCTCTGATTTCACCCATGCACCATGCAAAAAAAGTTAAAAAAGTCATTAGAAACAATAGACCAATATGTCCCGGGAATAACAAAACAAAGGCAATTCCAAACCAAAGAAACTGTAGAGGCAAGAAGAATGCCTAAATATCCAAGAGAAAAAATAAAACAGAAGACAAAGTATGTACAAAACCTAAAGCACAAACAAATTGGTAGTCAATATAAAATTTGACAAACAAAAATATAAAAATACCCACAATCAAACACCACTCCAACAAAAAAGGTGTATAACATGAAATGTTCATCTAAAATATCGCATAAAATCTTGATAGTAATAAAATAATTTGAGTAAAAAATGTCAAGGGGCAGAAACTACAGTGCAAGAGTGGCAAAGATGTCAAGATACTGTGAAAGAGACAACCAAAGATGGATCATTGCCCACAACAAAACAACTCTTGTCCATTTGTTGGAGAACCCGCAATTCTGAACTTGCAAACCATATGAATCCGGCCTCATGAAGACTAGTCACCAAACTTTTGCCAAGCAAATGTGTAGAGCCACCGAAAATAGACAAGGGATAAGTCGACTTGCGAAGATGATCTCAATCAGAAATCCAAATATATATTGTTAACGCATGACGTCTATTTTGGGAATAGGATTTGAAACTAGATATGAACAAAACTACTTTAAATTCAAGTGTGAAATAGCCTAAATATGTTCTAATTTAAAAGAGAAGAGAAGAGTGCCCAAAACACTAAGAGCAGATAACCACGATGAGTGCATAAGCACTGTTGATGAATCAATATGCTTAATTGAATAAGGAAGAGAGAAAGAATTACTTTTATTTCCCTTTACTGGAGGGAAGACCGGGAGAGGCTTCACTCATCAATAGCAAAAGTTGGATAACCCAATATCAGATATAGTCCAAAAGAGACCTAGATAGATATAATCAGTAAAGAAAGACAAATTTGATAGTCAATGAAAGTGCAATCAAGATGAAGAATCGATCAGAGATCTAGAGAGAGAGAGAGAGAGAGAGAGATGCTAATTGAAAATGTTCTTGCCTAAGTTGATCTTCTTTTCAAAAAAAAGAAAAAAGAAAACAAAAAAGCCTGCCCTCAATTAGAATTTTTTGAATAAAGAAAACAATATATATTTTAGAATTTTTCTATTTTCTCTTATAAAAAGTAGTGATTTGACAAAATTACCCTCAAATTACGGCTTAAAATAGTAAATTTACCGGTAATGACCAAAGTGATAAACGGTGTTTAAATTGAATAGTAAGTTGTGCATGTACTTAATCAGTATCGGATAGTCTAGGGTTAAATTTAATCACCGTTGAGTAAATTTAATCAAGGTGTTTAAATAGAATAGTAAGTTGTGCATGTATTTAATCAGTATCGAATAGTATAGGGTTTTGGGAAGTTGGAATGTATAAACTGTCCTGTGATAGCTATTGCTGTGAATCCTGTGATTGCGCGGTACTTAGTTTCTTGAGCGACGTACGTAAAATAAATAAACCTTTAATCACCTTATACATAAGTTGAGAGATTCGAAGATAAAGACAAGTAAAATATAACCTTATTCGATCAACATAAGATCAGTCGATATATGGGAGTATATAGCAGGCTTTTAAACCTTGGCAATGTAATCATTTCCACTTTTCTAGTCTTTCCATTCTCGATCCCCACACGTATGTGTGCCGCGCGCCCGGGTCATGACCGGTACTAGCCGATCACTTGAATCTTACCTAGTAAGAGCAACTCCAACAGATTCCCTATATTTTGATTTTTCTCTACTTTAGGGAAAAATAAGCATATTTTGCTCCAACAGATTCCCTATAATTATCTCTATTTTAGGGAAAGTGAGGAGAGAGAAAACCAAATTCCCTATATTTACAGCAAACTCCAAAATTTTAAAGAAGAATATGGAGATTTTATAGATTACTGTAAACTAGGGAATTTGTTGGAGTTGGAGAAGAAAAATAGGCTAAAGGTTTGACTTTTGCTTCTCTATAATACAAAAATTATAGGGAAGCTGTTGGAGTTGCTCTAACAACTAGGCGTGTTTGCCGATGACCAAGGTCACTTAAATCTTTGTCTCAACAATACCCAAGTTAGAAAAGCTAGGGAGGCGATTTTGGCATGAACGTTCAAGATCAGAGCAAAGTAAGTTTTCAAATTTGCACGCTCATATCAAACATAACGAAATGCCGGCCTTGAGGGCGACACTTACTTTTAGGTCCTTTTCCTTTATTGGTTGATGATCTCTTGGTTAGACTCATTCATTGAAGGACTGAAGGCAATGCTCAAAGAGCTTCGTGCTTCATGAAAAATTCGAAAAAATGGCGCACACCAACATATTAACACCAATATTTATGTTGTATATTTAACAGTTTGATATCTTCCTGGATATGTAACACGTTAAGTCGAAATTAATATAAATTCAAGTCATATTGAATTGAAATATGTCTAGTCTACAAAAACCATCTTTAGTAATGAGTGAAATGTGTTAGTCTACAAAAACCATCTTCAGTCATGAGAGCTATATTGAGTTATAAATATAAATTTTAGCTATCAGTATTAATGTAATGTGTTTAATGGTTTGGTACTTTACTAGCCATGTAAAACGACTCAAGACAAGTCAAATTCAACACAAATTTAAGTTCTTATTAAAAAAAAATACAAATTTAAGTTGTATTAAGTTGATTTATAGCCACAAACACAATATTTCGAGCAGCTCCAACAGATTAGTTAGATTTAATTTTTAGCTATATATAATTATTTTTAAATCAAAAATCAACTTTAACAGACTAATACCCAAGTTAAATTTAGCTTTAGCTAAAATGGCTAGCTATATTTAGCTAGAGAATCTTGCATAGCTAAAGAAAAAATTATATTTCTCTCTCCTCTTTTATCCACATATCAGTTTATGATTCGATAAAATTTAGTATATTATTTACAAATAGCTACTACTGCTGGAGCAACATTGTTAAGAGTATCTTTAGCAATGCTAGCTATTTTTGAGTCAAATTTTAGCTAAAGTAGCTAAAAAGTCATTTTAGCTAGTCACTCTAGAAATATGTCTGTATCAGTGCGCTCTCTATTTTAGTTAATTTTAAATTTATATTATTTTTTAAATGAATATTAAATAGTTTAAATGTATTTATAAATTATATAAAGTAACTCAAAATGAATGTTTTAAATTATAAAGAGTCACATCTCGTTCTCTATATTTAGGAGCGAGATAACTAAAAGTTATAATAGAGAGTCATTTAGAAGTCTGGTGCAGCTGCTAAAATAGATAAAAAGCTAAACATGCTGTTTAAAATAGCTAAGGAGTTAAAATAGTGAGTTTGCTAAAGATGCTCTAAATCAATAGCTATATTTCACATGTTTAGCTAAATTTAACTAAAAAGTAATTCCTACTATTAGAAATGCTCTTAGTAATGAGGGTTAAATTGAGCCTCGAACAAGTAACGAATGAAGACCAAATTATATTGAGATCTTCAAATTTAATTGTAGCGCTACATTCAGTCACGTTTTCATTCATTTTGAATCTGGGCTCTTCTATTTCATTTTTATTTACATATCATAGCTTATAGTGGTGTTCACCTAGTCAGTTGCTGACCAAAGAATTTATGCTTAATAACCCTTAGATTTACATCCAAGAGTTGAAAACAAAACACCTCAACTTAATAATAATTCTCTCTGCCATTAGATTTACATCTAAGGGTGATTGAGCGTTATTTTCTTGGTCAATAACTGATCTGGTGAACATTTTCATCATAGCTTATATAAACTTGTGAAAAAAAAAAATTTCAGATGTAACTTTTCGATTAGCATTATCCTAACCAACGGTTAATTGATAAGAGTAAAGTTAATCCTAGCTGGAATACTCCCGCCGCTAAACGGAGAAAACTTTAGGGTTCAAAACTATCCCGTTAATTCACTCGAAAAAAAGAGCGGGAGAGACCGGAGAACACACACTGTCTCTCTCTCTGTCTCTCTCTCTCTCACTTCACTGACTTCTCCCTCTCTCTCTCTAACCAAACCCTAAATGGGCGTCCGCCACCTCACCGTGCTTGGCGAGTTCAAGCCTTTCGGCTTAATCGCCGAAGCTCTCGACGGCAAGCCCGCCGATGACGTCCCGGACAAGTACGATTACTTCCTTTTCGACCCCGACACCGTCCGAGATCGCGACGAGACCGACGACCACGACGTTCTCAGCTCCGCCTTCAGCGACCGCTGCGACCACGAGCTCTTCATTCGAGGCAATCGGTAATCCAATGTCTCCGATTTTGAATTCGCCTCACTAGAAATGAAAATTCGAAGTGTTAGGTAATCTGAATTCCTCAATTTGTTTCAGGATAATATGGTCAACAGGTCCACGAGTCTGTAAGAGATTCACCTTGCCTTCTCCAGTAATCAAGGTACTTCAATTTTGCTAGGATTTGATTTGGTATAGTAATTTGGTTTGGCTTTGAGAACTATTTGTCTATGAACTCCAGGCTTGCTGGTGTCGTTTGGGTGATAGGACTAAAGCTAGTCTCTGTGTATTACAAATGGCTTGTTTAACAATCTGCAACACCTCGGGTGAGCGAAACTTGTCGATTTTCGATTATATTAGTGTAGATAAGTTCAAAGAAAGATCAAACAATGCATTTTTCTTTTGTTTTGTATACCAGGTGAAGTAGTATCAATACCTGTATCAGAAACCATTACATCGATATGGCCTCTACCATTTGGTTTATTACTCCAGCAAGCCGCTCAATTGAGTTCAACTACGTCTGTTCCGTCATTATCTTCAAGTCCTTTGTTTGGTGCAAGTCCTTCTGTGTCTTCTGTAAGACGAGAAGTATTGCATACGAGAAGAGAAGTTGGACTTAGTCCACAGCATAATTTCAGTTTTGTGAGTGCAATTGATCATGTTGTCAAGGAAGAAACAAGTTCAATGTCCTCGCATCTAATTCTGCAAGATCCATTGGAAGAACCGCAAGTATGTTATTGTTTTTGTGGATACTGGATCTTTTTTTTATACATGGCAGCTTCTTTATTTTGTGATATTCTTTTCCTTTTAGTTGATGTATGTTTTTGTTGCTCCAAATATTTCAGTCGGCTTATATTGAAGAAAGAGGAAAGTCAAACATAATGAAGGAATTTGATGAAAAAACTATCTGGACAAGTGATCGGATTCCCCTTATGGCATCATATAATACAGGTTGCTTAGATGTGTACATTTTCAGATACCCTCTATTGTCATTGTTGCATTCATAGTAACAGCGTCACCCTTTTTTATAGGAAAGATGCAACATTCTGTGTGGGTTGCGGAAACCAGTAATTTTAATCTTGATCTGGCAAATGCTAACTTGGTAGATGCAGTTCCTACTGATATTGTAGCAAAACACTTCTCGTTTCGTAGAATATGGCAAGGGAAGGGTGCGAAGACAGCTGCTAGCAAGGTGCTTGTTTTTCTTTTGGTTTGAGAATATAGGAAAAGTTAGGTTCAAAAGCCTTGTTTTGAAATAACTACCTCACTAAAATCAGAGGGAATATAGATGTGATGGTATTTCATTTGTGATATGTTGATTCTTTTCTTCTGATTTTAACAGCTATGAAATTTATACCAGGTTTTCCTCGCGACTGATGACGATGCAGCTCCTATTATTTGCTTTCTTCACCAAGAACAAAAAAAGTTGCTGTCTGTAAGGCTTCAAATTGTTGAAATAAATAATGAGCTTCTCATTGACATTAAACCTGACATGAGCTGGAGCATACCTTCTGTAGCAGCCGTACCTGTAATTGTTACCCGCCCTAGGTAGGGTTGCATTCATGTTTAACTTATTTTGTTTTTATTTTTGCTCTTTTTTTCGCTGTGTCTGTTTGATGGTTTCATCTTACACTATTTACTTTTTTCAGAGCAAAAGTAGGACTGCTGCCATATTCGGACATGCTCATTTTGGCACCTGAAAATGCCCTTCTTCTCTATGTAAGCGATGCAACTTTGATAGCTTATTGAATTTAGTTACTCATAGCTACTGATATTGTTGAGAATTGGATTTGCAACTATACTATGATTGTCTTCATGTGAGTTTTTTCTCGTCTTTTCTTGTATTTTTGTTTTGTCCCTCCCTCAATGGCTCTGTATAAGTTTGCAATGTTACATGATTTATGATTTATGATTTTGTTTTTTTTTTTTTTCAGTCAGGGAAGCAATGCCTGTGTAGGTATATGTTGCCTTCTTGTTTTAGTAAAGGCCGGTTTTCACATAGTATGGAGTTTCCGGAAACATCTGTTTCCCAGGGTATGAAGATTGTGGGATTGGCTGATGCTGTTGAGGGGCGTATCAATGTTACAGTAAATAAGGGGCAGGTAATTCGACTTGTAGGTTTATTGTTGTCATTACTTCTCAAATTCAGATTTTGTACTTTATAGTCAAACATTTGTACTTCCTTTTAATGGAACACGTAATTTAGTGTATTCTCGGAATTTGTAGCCTGCTGAGATGTTTATCAATATAAGATACTTGCATGGTAGCTATTATACTGGTTTTGATTATTCATCATTGTCCAGATATATCGGTGTGTATTACGAAGAAGCCCTACATCTTCTCTGGCAAATGATTGCATCACAGCTATGGCTGAGGGACTCAGTTCCAGCTTCTACAGCCATTTTCTTAGTCTTCTATGGAAAGATGGCGACTTCGCTTATTTATCAGAAGCTGATTCTAGTGTTCATTCAGAATGGGATTCTTTTCGCAGCATTATCATGGAAATGTGTCAATCAAGTACCACTTCTAAAATGATCGCGAACCCAATACCTCAGTCATCTTGGGAGTTTCTTATTAGCAGTAAATTTCACGAAATTTTTTGCAAAAATAACTTCATTGCTCAAAATTCTTCTGTAATGTCATTGGATGTACGAAGACTGGACGCCTCTCGGTTAAATACAAATAGTACCCAAAGGCTAGAGAAAACTTTTTACTCTGAGCTCTTGATGGAGAGTTTACGTTGTTTGCATGCAGTATATGAAAGCCTGAAACTAAATAGTCTTCGCAAGCGGTGCGTATTATGTTTTGTAATCTTCTTGTTGCTTTTTTTTTTACTTATTATTTTCTGCCCCTCCCTTGAATCTAGTTTTCTGATATTGAGATCTTCACATAAAAATACTACTTTAGGGATCTGTGCTGCTTGACAAATGTAAATATTGAGTGGCATGTTGTGTTACAATTATGATATTGCATTCACTGGAGATGCAGTGATTCTTGCTCTAAGTGACTTGGAAGAATCTTCTCAAACATTCTATGTAGAATTGATAGTATATGTGCCTGCCATGCTAAATTATTAAGCTATGCAGGGGTCCTTAGATTCATCACTAGGATAAAGCATTTGAGTTAAGCAGCTTCAGTTTGTTAATTGTTCACTGGAGGTTGCATTAGATATGAAAAGATATTGATACCTTATGTGTTTCACCTTTAATAAACTGCAATAACACGTTGCCTATTAGCCTCACAAATACAAATTTATTGACTTGTGGCTTTTTAATTTGATTAAACCATAATATTGCGATGTAGGGACTTGGAGCTCCTGGGATCTCTGTTATGCTATATTGCTAAGTTTCTGGGTGAGGAAAGCTATGTTGACCATTACATTCGTGACTTTCCTGGCCTTTCCGGAAGCGTTGGGACATGTGAAATATCCTTTTCACAGGAATCTCCTCCAAGTTTATTCAGATGGCTTGAAAACTGTTTGCTATATGGACACAACTCAGCTAATACCAATGATCTACCACCATTGATTTGTAAAGAGGGAAAGTCTGTTGTAAACTGGGCCCGGAAGATAGTGTTATTCTATAGTTTGTTAACCGGTGCCAAAGAAATAGGGAAGAAACTCTCGTCTGGTATTTACTGTAATATTTCCACGGGATCTTACTGCACAAATGAGGAACTCACAGTTCTAGCAATGGTTGGGGAAAAATTTGGACTGCAACAGCTTGACTCACTGCCTTCTGGCATGTCTCTTCCTTTGCGACACGTAAGGCTACAATCAGATTGCTGATCATCATTTTATCCACTAGGATCCTAAAATGTCTTTGACGAATATATAGGACTAGTAACTGTTATATTCTTTTACCTTTATGAGGAAGAATACCTTTTGTTTGTTTCTGCAATTAAAGATTATTTAGGTCTCTTCTTTTCTTCTCATGTTATTAGATTTTTTTATCTTCAATTTCCTATTTTCAAACGATCTCTCTTTTTTTTTTCCCTTCTGTATTCTGCAGGCATTGGCTAAGTGTCGGGAATCTCCTCCCACTGGTTGGCCTGCAGCTGCATATGTTCTTCTGGGTCGTGAAGATTTGGCTTTGTCATGTTTGGCACAAACATGCAATTCTAAGGAACTTGAAACTGAAACTAATGTGAATTTCATCTCTATGTCTGCACCTTACATGCTACATTTGCACCCGGTGACAATTCCTTCTGCAGTTTCTGATACAAATGGATTGGACAATACTAAGTTTGAGGACACAGATTCGATTGATGGGTCTATGACAGATGGTATGGAGCATATCTTCAACTCAAGCACACAGTTGCGATATGGTCGTGATTTGCGACTGAATGAGGTAAACTTTTTTCGTTTTACTTTATTTTTCTCTTCTGATATGCTATCACTTGGCCTGAATTATACTGTTGGAGTGGTTTCTCTGGTGTTTATGCTCATTGTTGTTGTTCTGAGGTTTTCTTCTTTTGAATTACCATCACAACTGATGGTTATATCTTACTGTGTGTACAGTTCAATTGTCATTCAGTAATAGTGATTAGGTGGCTGGTTATGTCTTGCCTGTTTTTGGTCAGATTTTCTCTCTTGTTATGATTGTTAGCGAGTGTTTCCTGAATCCAATTGTTTTATGTATTTCTGAGAGTATTTCTTCCTCTACTAGGTTAGACGGCTCCTGTGCTCTGCAAGACCCGTGGCAATTCAAACATCTGTTAATCCCAGTGCCTCTGATCAGGACCTCCAACAGGTACACCTTTCTCTGTTATTCTATATTTCAATCAATTTTAATTTCCTTTTTTTCTTTTAAATGTTCCTCTTTTGTTTTGAAGGCCCAGCTATGGCACCTTGCACAAAGGACTACTGCCCTTCCTCTTGGCCGTGGAGCATTCACTCTGGCAACCATATATACACTTCTGACAGAGGTTGTTTTTTTTTGTTGTTCTTGTCCTGCACATATGAGATAACTTTTATTATACTGACTGCTTAAGAATACACTAACAGGTTCTCCTTTCCCTTCTCTCTTTTCCAGGCCTTTGTAGTCCCGAAGATTGTATTAGCAGGTCGATTGCCTGCCCAGCAAAATGCAACTGTATGTTCAGATTCTGCTCTTATAGTAGCGTAATGTATCTTTCATGCCATGATCTTGGAATTCTAGTTTGCTTTTACTAACTTATTGTCTCATCTATTACAAAATTATTGAGAATATATGTTTCACCTGAATATTATATCTACATATGTTTGGTATCTGAAATTGGTATCAACTATAAACTAGGTTCCTTATTATCTTTTTCATAAGAGAAAGCCGATAGCACAGAAAAATCCTGCCTGTCAAGCAATTGTTCTTTCCATATTTTCCCTTAGACACAACCTTGACCATACTTCACTAATATGCATCGAGTAAGTTGAGTTTTTATGAGTCAAAATTCAACTATCAACCATTGAAACTTTATTCGATGACATTATACTTAAGAGCACTTTCATATTTCCACTTTTCAAATTTTGTGACATTGGTAATAATGTGTTTTCTGAGATCTTAGATTATAGTTAACAGAGAGAATGGTTAGGATATATATGGTCTTCTTATCTCGAGTATAAAAATTTTGCTAATTATGAGAAACATCTATAATTAATAGTCTATTACACTAAATGTTTCTATGTCATATACTTTTCCTCTCTCCCTGTAGCTTTATTAATTTTAAAGATATTTTAGTATATTCTCTCATATATTAGATGATTCGTATTTCTATGAAAGGTTAATCTGGACCCGAATGTGAGGAATGTAGAAGAAATTAAAACTTGGCCTGAATTCCACAATGCTGTTGCTGCTGGACTAAGGCTGGCTCCTCTTCAGGTTCCTCCCCAAATGTTCTTATTACTTCATATAGTACTTATAAATCCAGAGGCATATGTTACGAGATGTGTTCTGTTTTTGAATACTAGCATTTGTACATGTACTTTTTACCTTGGGACTATACATAAACGATAGACATGTTTGCCTGCTTATGGTTACAACATCTAATTTCATGCTTCTGTTCATTACCCCACATAACATAACCGATACACATACATACAGTCTTATTATTTATATTTTATTTCTCAAGTTTCCTCTCATATTCCTGGCTTATTATTTCCAGGGAAAGATGTCAAAGACGTGGATCAAATATAATAAACCAGAGGAGCCAAATGCTGTTCATGCTGGACTACTCTTTGCTTTAGGATTACATGGTTACCTACGTGTTTTGAATATTACTGACATATTTCAGTATTTTCGACAGGTGCTGTATTCCATGACTTCCAATTCTTTCTTATTCCGTTTTCACTGCTTTTCAGTTCCTTGAGTTGCCTGCAGTTGCATTTGATTCCTCCTGATAAAGTTGAATACCTAGCCTTTTGTTTGTACTTTTGTATATAGTTAAGTGTCTGATTCCACACTACAATTTCTTAGGAACATGAAATCACAACTCTAGGACTAATGCTTGGCCTGGCAGCTACCTATAGAGGGACTATGCAACCAGAAATATCTAAGGTATGACATATGCTTGCGAATTATTTTCTTGCTCCACAATTAAAGCGCTGGGTGCTATTATTTGTGCCTTATCAGTTGAACATCGAATTATGTATTGAAAGGTTTCAATATGATGTCTATAAACTGTTTTTTGCTTGACATTATAGTTGGGTGAGTTGGCTCAATTCCTTTTTTGCTGTTTTCTCAAACTGCATTGTGTTTGTTGTCTTTCAATATACTTTCAATTATTGAGTATTAGTAGTCGGAGCATCACTATTTTTTAATCTACTTGGGAGGGAAGGTGGGAGGGAAGGGGGGTGCATTTGAATGAGCTAATTGAACCTGATTAGATCTGAAGGTTGTGTGGATATTATTTCCATCGAATCTGTAGGCACGGATTAGTCATTCATCAATGTAGCTAGGTTTTTCTTAGCTTCCTTCTCTTCATGCTCTATTGATATGCCTATAATCCTGTGGTATAACCTTATCTTGTTACAATTCCATGACAGTGTCTTTTTGTTCATATACCTGCTCGACATCCATCTTCATTTCCAGAATTGGAGTTACCAACGCTTCTGCAGGTATTTTGTCGTGCAATTATAATTATGGTACACACAGAATATGCCTCGTACGTATCCTGGGATATTTTTTAACCAATCATAACTCATAAGTATATGTAAACTCATCCCTTCCATTGGCAAACATACATTTGCTAATTTTGCTTTCCTCAGCTTCTTATCTTGTTTCACATGATGATGATGCTTTGCTTATTAGTGTGTCAGGATAATTTGGTATTCCTTCAGGATTTTATTCTAACACTGAACTCTTTTCTCTTGTTGTTAACAGTCAGCAGCTCTAATGTCAGTTGGGCTTCTTTATGAAGGATCAGCGCACGCACAAACAATGCAGATTCTCTTGGTTTAATTCTTGTTGCTTCACTAGTTTGATTTATTTTAATTTAATTTAATTTAATTTTATAAATTTTCATACTGTTCTTTTACTTGTATGGTGAAAAGCATATAGTATGACAATATGTTGTTGGTGTCTCTGCAGTTAAATGTCTATAACTTTAAAATCTAGTGAATGTATGTGCGTTCTACAAGATGTGTTCCTGCTTTGCATGTCATTGTGCTTTTTTGTTACAGTCTCTTTCTCAGTGATTGATTGTAATTCTATTGTTGTATCCTGCTTCAACTTTCCTTGGTGCTGACTTTTGTACATTACATTGCAGGGGGAAATAGGACGTAGAACTGCAGGTGATAATGTACTAGAAAGGGAAGGTTATGCTGTTTCTGCAGGATTTTCCCTGGGTCTTCTTGCATTGGGTATGCACAGTTAGATAATTGAATCAATTATTATGAAATGTGGTCATGAGTCATGACTAACTATGGATGTTTAATATAGGTCGGGGAGAAGATGCTCTCGGTTTCATGGAGACAGTGGTCGACAAATTGTTCCATTATATTGGTGGAAAAGAAGTTAATGTATGTTGGTAAATGGATCTTTTTATTTATTTATTATTTTTATGTGAATTTTATTTAGTTGTGTATAATCTGGAATTTCCTAATGTTAGTGCCATTTGATTCTAACTTGGGATTTAACTTTTCACCTGGAGCAGGATAGATCTATTTCATCAACACTATCAGTAGATGACAATCGTGCTGCTGTGCAGGTTGATTTCTTCCCACTAGCTTCACTAAACTCCAATATATAGCAATGTTTCTTTTAACATACTTGTATACTGTTCCTCCCCCCCTCTCTGTAGCAGCTTATATGATCCTCTTTCCCATGTTAATATTGTCTTGTAGATGATGGAAGGGACTGCAGTGAATGTTGATGTCACAGCACCTGGAGCCACAATTGCTCTTGCTTTAATGTTTTTAAGGGTAACTTCCACTAGATATGATACTCGTATGAATACTATATACTTCCACTAAATGACCTGTCTGCATGAAGAATTTTCTCACCTAGCTTTATTTTTGTAGACCGAATCACAGGCAATTGTGTCTAAGCTCTCCATTCCTCGAACACAATTTGAGCTGCAATATGTGAGGCCTGATTTCATTATGCTTCGCGTCATTGCTCGAAATTTGATAATGTGGAGCAGGTACCGCTGGACCACTGTTTTTTAAATCCAGATGTATATAGCTAGTCTTCAGACAAAATTTGACAACCTTTTGTTATAGGATTCATCCTTCCCAAGATTGGGTACAGTCTCAGATTCCGGATATTATCAAAAATGGCGTTAAATTCCTTGGGGATGATACTGATGATATTGATGAAATGGATGCTGAATCATTTGTTCAGGCATATGTCAATATAGTGGCTGGAGCCAGCATTTCTCTTGGTAAGATGTCTAGATAGGTTTTAATTGGTCTAAGATAACTTCTTCATCCTTATTTTTTTTTAATTTTAATTTTTATACTTTATAATTTATATATTAAGCCAATTCCCCTTAACATGGTTAAATTTTTGAAACGCCAATAATACCCTCACATAATAATTAGCTATGTGATAAAAAGGATTTAATAATCAGGATGCAATAGTAAAATAATAAAAAATTACAACATCTCCTACAAAATATGGAGAAGTCCCCTCATATAGGATTGGGAAAGACTATATAAACATGGTTTTCAGTTTTTTATTTTTTATTTATAAAGGCAAAAGCCAATTGACATGTGCGGAGCACTTGTTAAGGGGCTAGTTTATATATGATTGTATCAAAATTGGAGGCATATTGATCAGATTTTTTACTTTTATTTAGCGGGAAGTAATTTGTCTAATGCAGCTTTTTTGGGAAGGCTAGAAAGAATATTGCCTCCTGCAGATTTTGGTTCAAATTGTTCAATGATAAGATATCTGGGCACATTTAACTTTTTGTATACTATTACTTTTTTTGTTTTTCATGAAAATATAATATTGCCTTTAATTGGTACTTTATTTATACTTGTATATTCCTGCAAAAAATTTATAAAATGTAAACTTCTATACAGAAATGGCCATGTATCTTATCTGGAATTCCATTATCTTTTATCATGGGCAGGTTTGAGATTCGCTGGTACAAAGGATGGGCACGCACAGGAGTTACTTTACAACTATGCTGTTTACTTTTTAAACGAGGTTGGACAAAGCAAGACTGGTCAAAGTTAGAATTAAACGTGAATTAGTAGTGACTAGTTTATTTATGTGTTTGCAGATCAAGCCAGTTTCTGCTACAAGTGGAAGCTTCCCAAAGGGATTGTCTCGCTATGTTGATCGGGGGACTCTGGAAATATGCCTGCATCTCATTGTTCTTTCCTTGTGTGTGGTAAATGGATTTTGGTCATCTTCTGTCTTCCATTAGATATGTGAAAAATGTCTGGCGCTAATGCTTTGAGTGAACAGGTAATGGCTGGTTCTGGGCATCTACAAACCTTTAAGCTGTTGAGATTTCTCCGCAGCAGAAATTCTGCTGATGGGCATGTTAACTATGGCGTTCAGATGGCTGTAAGTTTTTGCACTCCATATAAACATAAATATTCTTGTTCTTCTTTCACTTCATATAATTACACACTGCAAAGGGACAAGCAATGCAATCTATGATGTTTACATACTTTTCCTCTTAAAAATGATGCAAAGTTCATTAAGCCACAGTAAATAAGGAATTTTTTGTCTTTTCATTTTTTATCAACAGAACATACGTTGATAAGAAAAGCTGCTTAGTTTTATCCTGTAATGTGTAACAAATTCTTATCATTTTTGATGAGGGATTCTCCATAGTAGAATAATGTGAAATGCATTGGAAGTTATCCTATTTGTCACCTTGACTTGCTGAATGCATGACATTGGTTACTTGAGATGAAATCAAGATTTATGTGGTTGCAAGTATACGTTTTGATTTTTGAAAGTCAACTGTGTTCCGCTGTATTCTCTACTAAGTATTGTTTCCTTTGTGACTCCGGTGACTCTAGGTAAGCCTAGCAATTGGTTTCTTGTTCCTTGGTGGAGGAATGCAGACATTTTCAACAAGCAACAGTTCAGTTGCCGCTTTGCTGATTACTCTTTACCCACGCTTGCCAACTGGACCAAATGATAATAGATGCCATTTCCAGGTACAGTAAAGCTGAAAGGGTTGGTCAGGCTTCACATACGTCTATAGTTGGCTCTGATTTGATAAGTGCAGTCAACTGGCTTTTATTAATCCTATGCAACAATGCTTATGTTGGAACATTTGGACAGTCCTGAAAATATGAAGATTTTCCCTTATAAGGTTTTGAATAGAATGTCTAGAACTAAATAGATTTTTTTTGTTGGTCAAATAACTTTGCTCCACAGCTTCAAGTCTTTCTTATTGGTCATGCCAATAGCAATAGATTGCTCCTTCACCCCTTGATATCTGATTGTCTGTTCATTTAGTATTATGAATTCTGAGGGGAGTGTACTTTTCAGGCATTTCGACATTTGTACGTACTGGCAACGGAAGCTCGCTGGATCCAGACTGTTGATGTTGACACTGGTCTACCAGTGTATGCCCCCCTTGAAGTTACTATAAGGGAAACTGAGCATTATGCAGAAACAAGTTTTTGTGAGGTTACACCGTGCCTTCTGCCAGAGCGTGCCATTGTAAGCTTCAAAAGTTCGGGAATAAGGAAATCAATAGTTGTTCATCTTCCTTCTCTCTCCGATATTTATTGAAATGAACCTGAGACATTCAGAAGATAAATCCGCTGCTGGCTCTGCATGAAAATTTTCCACACCTATTGGAGTTCTCAAGAAAAATATTTGAAACAAAATATAATATATAAAATTTGGATTATATTTTTTCATCTTTTAACTAAATGATGTTTTTTAGTAGAGCTTTTACGGATATGTAACTTAAACTTTCCTGTGAGACTTCTATGGTCGAGTTCATCCTGGAATGAATTTGCCTGCCTTTTGCATATGTCAAGTAGAGAACTTACAGTTTTGGGGATTCACTGATAACTTGAGATGCTGCTGTTTGCAGTTGAAGACACTACGTATTTGTGGTCCTCGGTACTGGCCTCAAGTCATAGACCTCGTCCCTGAAGGTATAGACTTGTTCAGTGACTTATCTTTGCTAAGCTATGATGTTTCAATTAATTTAATATAGTCTTTGCTCTCATTGATAGTTAATTCATAGAGTTGTAATGTTTGACTTAATCCACATTGTGTTTAAACAGATAAACCTTGGTGGACCTCTGGGGACAAGAATAGCCCATTTAATTCTGGTGTTTTGTATATCAAGAGAAAGGTTGGAGCTTGTTCATATATTGATGATCCCGTAGGGTGTCAGTCGTTGCTGTCACGTGCAATGCATAAGGTTAATAGTTCTCTACAGCTGGTTATGTTTGTAATTTTCCTTGGATGATACTGTGGTTATCAAATTATTCTTGATCCAGGTGTTTGGTTTGACAAGTTTAAAAGCACCTAGCCCATCCTCTAGTGGCCAAAATGGACTTGGTTCAGTTACAGTTGATCAGTTGGTTGGTACCTTCTCCTCCGATCCTAGCTTAATTGCATTTGCACAACTCTGCTGTGACCCTTCCTGGAAGAGCAGGCAAGTTTACAGATTTTATTTATTTATTTATTTATTTTCCGGTTTTTATCTTCACATTTTGCTCTGTGGTTTTGACTATGTTTAGAATATGTGTCTGGTATTGAAGTTAGGTTCAGACATTATCCATCTATTCTCATTGTCAACCATCCCTTAATGTACCATAACCTTAAATCCTCTCTTTGTCAACATTGAAACCTTTTTGGTAAGATTGCATTAATATTTACTATGATGTGCCCTGCCCTGTTTGGTAGATTTGGAAAAAAAAAATTATTCTACCCAAAGAAACAAAAAAAAAAGTACTTATTATCCCTTTGGCATACTCTGGTGCCATGACAAAATATCTCACATCCCCGTCTATATACCTTAAAGTTGAAAGAATTATTCCATTTTAAAATGGTTGGAAATTAATTTTTCTTGATATACAGTAATGGTCACTACTCACTAGATTTATTCAGGGAAACTGAATTTTACTTTTCTTGAATACAGGAAATGGTAGCTTTATATGTTGATGGCTAAATATTATATTATGTTTTCCAATCCTTACTCCAGTGATGCATTTGATGATAAATAAGTAAAGAGATGCTAGTCATACTTGGTTATTATACTGAATTGGAAGAGTTAAGCATATAGTCCTGTACAGGGTTGTTTACTGTTACGTATGTTTGAGCATAGATAATCCTTTTTTCTTTTGTTTTTCCTTCTGATAATCAGTTTTCAATGATGGTCGTTTTTTGTTTAATAAAAAAAAATATATGCGAAGTGGTTTTGTTTCCTTTGTAATTTTCCATACTCTGGTCTGTGAAATAATCAGTTTCAAAATGTATATGCAGATCTGATATTGACTTCCAGGAATTTTGCTTGCAAGTGTTATTTGAGTGTGTGAGCAAGGACAGGCCTGCTCTTTTACAGGTACCCACAAAGTCTGTTTTCTGTTTTTTGTTTTGTTGTTTTTTTTGGGTACCATAGATGTATAGATTGACAGGTTTACAAGTGACACTTTCCAATGCAAGTGGATATGCTTTTCATCTTGATCCAAAAATTATTTGATGTTCCATTTATGTACTCTGAATACTAAACTCATTGTCATCTCCCGACACTTATGCAGGTCTATTTGTCATTATACACGACAATGGGGTCAATGGCAGGTCAAGTAACTAGTGATACTGTTGTTTTATGTGACTCGTTATCTATCTCCAATCTTAAGGTAGTTTGTTGACCTTTACTTTTGTTCTACCGATAACTTCCAATGCAATATAATCAGATTACAATAACCTTATTGTATTAATTGCTTTAGAGTTCAGAGTCAGTATCCATGTTACCTGCATAGCACATGACACTTAACTCATAAGCCATTTCATAAGAATTCAATTACTTCCTCTACTTACAGCTTGCACTAGCGTACAATGAGGCTTTGTTGAGTGGAATATTGACCTCTTCGAGAGGTGGCATTGTTCAATCCAACTTTATAGCATGTCTTCGGAAGCAGGTGGAAGCACTTCTAGATTGTTCTCAGGACTTGAAGGATGATTTTTGTAATTATATGTATTCTGGGAAGTGGCCAAATGCGGAAGAATCCCAGGGAAATAAACGTTCAATACTTCTTTCTTGGTACCTTCAATGGTTTTGTGTACCAGTACCATCTGCAATTAAGACAGCTGTGGACAAAGTCAAGCCCAAGCTCAAGTCATCCTCATCTTTGGTCCCTTTTCTGCGGTTATTATTTCCGAAAGCTCATGTCAATGCTATTGCTGAGATAGATAAGCTCTTCTCATCCACTAACGGTAGATAAGGCATAGATGGTATGCTGGAGATTTGTTCAGAGATTTTGATGTCCAGATTCCAGGTAGGATCTGTTCTATTCTGTTTGTATAACCAATGTAACATCTACATTGTTCAAGCTATATATGCAAAATGACAACTAAAATAGGAATTCTTATTTATCTTGGTAATCATTGGCTGTGTCTTTAGAAGTTCTGGCACCAATTTTACAAATAGCTTCTAGATAGAATAGATATTCAGATATAAGTAATATAACTGAAATACTCGGCAGTATGAGAGCTTTGTTGTCAGTTGCCGTAGCTATTAAATTGTTTTCGAATTGGTTCAATTAATGGTTATTCTTGGTTATTACCATATGAATACTTGGGGAAATAAGATTTAACATTTATCATACAATTTTCTATTTTCATTATTTTCCTTTCCACATGAATTATACAATTCAAACTGTTGTATCAAACTGCCCCCTTTTCGGCCTTGGCAAGTATTGAGGTTTTGCAGGAATGTGGGTGTTCTCACTTAGCTCTCACCCTCAGTCAATTTGGCTGAGCAAAGAACCAAAAAATAAAAAGGTCCAGTCCTAGGTTTGAAGCTATAAAACAGTGAAAGAAGAAACTGAACAGAAATTACATGAGATGAGGTAGTGATTATGGAACCCCAAAAAATTAAAACAAAAATTATACAACAAGACTTGTATGATGATCTACTAGGTGTCAAGACCGCGAGATGATACGCGTGTAAAGAAACTCGTTCCATGTGTCCGGCAGCCCGGGGAGGCACCAGTGGATGCAATCGGCGTAATTCTCCGGGTCAGCTTGCTGCTCCGGCGTCAACATCTTGCCTTGCCTGATGGTATGGACCGAGGTATGTGCATCTTTACGAAACTCTGATAGAGTAGTAATGTTGAGAAAGTAAACAGGCACTTTCATTGCTTTCACTATGTCGCTTGAAATCACAAAGAGCCTTCTGTCTGTGCCCACTTCCAACGGTGTCGTTCTGTTCAGGATTGGAGTGGTCTCTTTGGCACATTTTATGCCATCTGGGTTGTCCCAATCCAAGCTCCTACATGCACAACAACAGTACGTTATTTCATTAATGTTACATTGGATGTGAAAAAGCACCAAGGTACATATGATAGTGCCATTTGGAAAATGTGTAGTGGTTACCGACCAAATATTAGTGTCAAAGCAAGCTTTGAGGTTCATGGTTCATACACCCACTTTCAACCACCAAGGCTCATCCTCACCTAATGGGATGTCGTTATATTCTTTTTTACACTTTCCCTTAATTTATGTCAAAAATTTATACATAAAATAAATCGTAAAGTATCGTGTATGTATGAAGGAATGCTTAAATTTCTAAAATTGATTTAAATTAAGTTTAATGTTAAAGGAAAAATAGATTATGTGCATTCGTCAAAGCAACTGACGGAGAGTGAATCAAGGAATCAACGATTACCATCAATCAGCACAATTAAAGATTAATCAGCATTCAATGTATTTAATGTAATGCATACTTCCGTTGTAATCCTCTCCCTATATAAAGGGACTATGAAATAAAATGAGTAGACCAATTCCAATTGTTATCTTTACTTTAACATTCAAAGAATTTTTTCATGTGCAATTTGTGCTTAAACATTGATTTGATAGAAATTAAGCGAATAATAATTATAGAATAATTGAAGAAACAAATTGAATCGGTGATGTAGGCATGAGTTCTTTTTACCTAAAACACATTGACCAATAGTAATTAAATCCTTAAAAAAGTGATCATTAGCTAAGCAAAAGGCACTTTTTCAACGAATGTACTAGGCCTACAGTCTGCAATGATTTTGGGCCATTTGGCTGTGAGAACAACTGGATGTGCTTAATCTAATACTAATACAAATCAAGACATAAAAAAGCCAACAAGAACGACTAAACTAACCTGTGCACAATCCATGTTGTGTACACATATACTTCCAATTGTTCTTGTTACTGTCTTAACCAATGAGACAATGACTTGTTTATACAAAATCCCTAGTGGCAGAAACGTCATGATTTCCATCGATGCTTTTGTTTTACGTTTTCTTTTTGAAAAAATTGCAAATTATGGCTAAACTTTGAAGCATTATAAGAAAATTGACTTATATGGTATGGTGTGAAGTTTACTTGATATGGAGAGGAGACATGCTGGTGAAGAAGACAGTGGTACGATTGGGGTCAATATTTTTGTCCACCCATTTCGCCCATGTTGTCACAACTTTCCGGTAAGCCAACGGCCGGTCGATCTCATCGTACTCCGTTGCTCCTTGATCGAACGATCCTCGTCTTTTCGAGTAAACCCAACAAAGAAAAAATGAGATCAATTTCCATGGCGTTGATGTTTAACTAATGAAATTATTCAGCAAGTTAGGTAGCTACTTACAGAACTTTCATGTTGAAAGTGTTCATCCACCATATGTATGTGTTGAAAATGAGGTAGTCCACACCTATCCAATTTTTACCATGCTTCTTAATCGATTTGGGCATGATTATACGGTTTTGTATGCTGTGCATCAATGGATCATCTGAATTTGACTCCACCAGAAATGGTGCCCAGTAGAACTCCACCGTAGCATTATAATCCTAAAACGAAGGTATTAAATATCAATATTAGTCGAAATTTTTTTGATCCATATATTATTGGTACATGTAAAAAATGAAAATTTATCAAATTATTACCTATTTACCCAAACCCCATTAGTAATCTATGCCAATTTCCTATACCTCATGTTTAGTCAATTTCTTGTGATTAGTACTTGAATACAAACTACAAGCATGCAGGACATGAAAATACCTGCACCTCATTTCTAAATTTATTTACAATAAAATGGGATTTCATTTGCTGACATAGTTATATAATGTAGTTGATTACAAAGTTTGGTGGGTCATGCTTGAATAAGTTTGCTCTCCAAGTCAAAACAATCAAGAACAAATTGGAAAAAAAAGGCATAGAAGAAAATGATTATGTACCTCAATTCTGAAAACAGAGAGGGATCCATTCTTCACCAAGGTCTTTCTCCCAGGAGGAATTACAGACTGCGCAAAACATATCATTGATTCCCACTGGTTTCTATTCAATGAATCCCCCACAAACATGAGCCTCTTGTTTCTTAGTTTCTCTAGCAACAATCTTGCATTGAACCTAAAAAGGAAATTAAGATGAAACTAATTAACAGCAAAATTTAGGATGAATTTAGTTGTGGGATTTGATTAATTTAACTAATTGCTTACTTTGGAAGATTACAATCTCTGGGCTGCCATCTCCAATGTTGATACAGAGAGTCCTTTCTTCCATTCCTCATACAAGTCACTTGGGCCGTCAAGAACTCACATTCGTCTTCTTTATACAAAGGATGAGTCACAGGATCGAAAACCCAGTCCCCATTAAACAAGTCACAATCTTCAGGAGGCAATTCAATCTCTTCCATATCATCTTCTTCATTCACCTCAATCTTCTTGTCCAGGTCTTCATCTTTCTCGGTCTCTTCAGAAACCGGATTCTCCAACTGGATTTCCTGAATTTCCTCCAATTGGGTTCTTGAAGTGGCGCTGTGAGAAACCCTGTTCGGGATTTCGGAAACAGAGTCGCTCTGTTTCGAAACAGGGGTGCTCTGTTTCGTTTCTTGCTCTTCTCGGAGTTCTTGCGCTTTTGGGCTCGAAGAGAATGGGAATTCGGCGATGGATTTGACGTCCTCATTGTACATGAAAATCCCAAACAGAAAAATCGAGAAGACGACGACGAAGATTGGTAGATTATTGTTCTTGCGGCTCTTCATAATTGCGAAAGCTTCAGGTGAAGAAGAGAAGGGTGTTTTTCTGCGAGGTATCTGCATGAATCAGAGAGAGAGAGAGAGAGAGAGAGAGAGAAGAACAAGAAAGAGAGTTGGAGATGATTGAAATGAACTGAGGGAGAGAAAGAAAGAAGATGAAATATAACAGCAGCAACAAACATGAAAGCTAGCTTAAAGAGAGCTTTGTGAATTTGGTGCATTAGGTTAAGTTTGTTTCTGATTTTAATTAATTGAGTGGTTTGGTGAAATGGGTTTGTCTTCGAAGAAATTATCTTGGCATTTGGTGTAGGGAGACTTGTCTTTCTCAGGTGCAAATTACTTGTTTCTAATAGAAGCCACTGCTAATTAATTCATATTCCTTCATTCAAAATTGGCCCAGGAAAGAGTATTAGAGGGAAAGAGAAGTAATTTTAAAGTTTTGGGGTCTTGGTCTGAGTTAGATGAGGCCATGAGGGTGATATGAAGCTGGTTGTGGTGGTGATATGGAAGTACTCTAAGGTGGGCAGTCTGTTCGTTTCTATAGATTTTGATAGGGAAGCTTCAACAGTCACAAAGTTAAAAGGAAAAGGCCTCAAGCTCATACAAGTCAAAATTTCACTAATATAGGACATGAATGCGTGCGAAATGTGGATTATCATCCTCCACTATTGAACAAATCAATGCTCATAGACTATGATTAAATTTTGTTTGAAAGAATGCTTGAAATTCTTTTGTTGCTATCATTTAGAGAAACATGTATCTAGAACTTGTTTGTCATTTACATGGCACAAATGGAAATACGTAATATATGGTAATAATGCCTGGCCTATTTAGTATAGAAGTCCGATTAATATTAGTTGGATTTCAGACAAAATTTGTTTATATGTATTATAGCAATTCAATTAACTGTGTTTGAAGAAACATATAATCACTTTACTACGATAAAACCGTTCATTTTTTTTTTTTTTAAAAGATGATTCAAAGGGTTTCACTCATGTCCCCATGGTGACTCGAACTCATGACTTCGTACATAGATAGTAGGTGCTCTAATCACTGAGCTAACACCAGTACTTCGTCAAAACCGTTCCTTTATTAACAAGAATTATCAAACAACTTTGTTCGATCATGCAAAGAATTAACGAACAATTTATTGTTCGATTATCCTTCGCATAATTGATATTCGGTACTCTAGAAAATGAACCCTCCCGATTATGCAAAAACATCAAATAATTTTAAAGTACTCTAATATAAAATGAGTACATTATTTATCCAAAGATGCTTATGGCCAGAGGCAAAAAGTTGGCCACTTGTTCCCCTACAGAAAGAATGGTATCATTATACTAGAAATCATTATGATCGTTTGTTTGCACAAAGTCATCTAATCATCCTTGTTAAAACAAAACAGCACCTAATCATTTTGTATTGCAATCTAGTAAGTTGTGCTGCTTGGAGAAACTTAATATTTATTTTTTTCGTAATTCCCATATATACAGGTAGAATTCCTGGCCTAGCATGTGAGCTTTCTTTGTCCCCAACAAACACAAGCTTCAACTGCCCTAGTGAAGTTGATGGATCATTAAGGCTCTTAATACTCTGATTTGTTTTACAGCAACAGATTATTCAAATTATAATTAATGACTTTATGTTTGAGAAAAGTAAAGGCTAAGGAACATGAATTTTTTCTTCTTCTGTGCAGTGAGTATACCAACATCCTCTTCTGTACTTCCTTTGCTTATATTCTAAGTCAAGCCAACTGCAGCAAAATCCTTCTCAGACCACTTCAGCAAAGGCATGTACAGCTCATGTCAATTCACAAAAATAAAAATAAAATCCAAAACCAATACACAATAAAAAGGTTCAAAACTGAGAAAAGTAATTACTAAATTCAAACCTCACAACAAGAAAAAATAATTATACTAACCTGAAAGAGATGGTGACGGATATAGCTTGCTAATACCTAAAGTATCGGGAAGACAATGAACAAAGCCGGACGTGAGGTGAGTTGGAAGAGGGAATAGAGATAATTTGCTAATATCTGAAAATTTTGGTTTCATAGGAAATACTGTTTTGGAAGATGTTTTAGGATAGGGACGAGTAAAATGCATATATTTTGAACAAAATTAAGGATTAATGTGTGCCGTGCATGGATATATAATTAAAAGAGTTGACTAAACAACTAGATTAAGAAATATATATGCAGTTGGAGGGAGGCGTAAATGTGCCTTGGATATAAAAGGTGATTTATCGAGATTAAATTGTTTATAAATTTTAGGTAGGTGTAATAACCAACTGGTCAATTTGACTTTCAAATTGTTTGAGGGTTATATTCAAGGTCTAAAAACCTTGATAGCTATAAATTTGGAAATGTTTTGTATGTATGTTTTTCATTGTTCCAATGTATAGCACCGTTACGGAAAGCTATAGAGAAAGCAAATGGTACACAGCTATGGAGGATGTACAGCTAGCTAGCTAGCTTCCTCTCTATTAAGGTCTGCCCTGGTGAAACATTTAACTGAAAACAAACAAATTTTTCAGCGTCATCGTTAAATCTGAATTGGAATGTTGACATGATTTGATGTGCTATTTATAATTAATCTTAAATTATATAGGCCGAAATACACATCTACAATACTCGATCATTTAATGTTCACTTACGTGCTTTGTATTTTGTATTTAATGACCCATTTAAATGTTTGTAGTCATTCAAACTATATCAACACTAAGGCCTCGTTTGGTTCGCGGAAAGTAAGCATCAGGAAAGGAAAGTTGTTCTTCATTTCCTGTGTTTGGGATGCAAAAGGAAAGGAAATACTTTCCTGAAGCAAAGGAAAATGGGGGGAAAAATGGTTCCTTCCATACTCCAAATGAATCACTTTCCCCCATTCTTTCCTTGCGTTTATTACTCACAACATATTATTTTATTCCATTAATTACATACTTTTTAACAACTTTCCAGATAACTTTCCTTACATTACCAAACATCGGAATGGAAGGTTCTTTGGAAAGTTCATTTCCCTTCCCATGGGAAAGACAAAATAACTATTTTCATTTCCGCAAACCAAACGAGGCCTAAACGCCATGCACGTCTTTAAATTTATCAACAATAAACATCATGAACCTCGTTAAGTTGATAGTCATGCACGCACACAAATTTTTCTCCAATTCCAGGAAGAATATATGGGCCAAAATTCACTAGCTAGCTAGTTGAGATAAAATAGTTCATCTAATATTCAAATGTAAACAAGAACTGTAAGCCTTCACATTCTGAAGACATAATTGCTCGAACTATCTGTATTATGGAAGGACAAACCATGCAATCTTCAAGGCATCATCAACTACAAGTCTCAGCCACATCTTGAGTTTAAACCCTAAACCGTACCCTAGCTAGCTCCACCCTCAAAAGAAAAAGCACAAAAAGGAATGAAATAAAGAAAGAACCTTTATGACAATATATCATTCAAATTTCAATTCTTAATGCGAAACCTATCGAGCGGGTCTTTGAAATGCAGACGTTCATGATACACTCTCCAAGCATAGTCTTCCAAACAAAAGGACTTTAACAACCTTCCTTCAGTTTCTCTATTTTCACCAGTACTGACTATACTGCTATCATTGATTTGATGATCTCCCAGTTCATCAACATTTCTTCCATTTCCATCTTCATCATTATCATCATCCTTGTGACTGTGATCACCTCCGCTTATGGCTGCTGCCGGAAGAACAGGGGAAATTTTAGTGTCGATAGGAAGAGTCACCAACAACGACATCGATATGCACCGTGACTTGTTGTTACCCTCTCCCAAACCTGCCACTGGCCTTCCTCTCACTTTCTTCAACTCCCCATTGCTCCATACCTATAACGTTTTGAATTTGGTGTTTAAACTCAAAGAATGTCACAAATTAATTGCACATAACCGATCAAAGTCTATGCATACAAAAACGTACTCAGTTTGAAATCATAACACAAAATGATCTAATATATATGGCATTATCTCAAAATCTCGATTAACTCCGTTAAAATTGTTATAGTGTAGGTTCAATTTGGAGATCAAAGTGTCATTTGAGTGCCACTTTTTGTTTTTTTGTTTATGATATCCATAGCTTCTCTTTATCAAAGGAAGGTTTCAAGGTTATGCGGCCAGATCTGACATATGACACATTGACTCTAGAATTATCAAAAGAAGGTTTCAAGGTTATGTGGCCACATCTAATATATGACACATTGACACTAGAATGTGAAATAGTGAAAATGCAAATAGTAAATTATTGAACTTTGAAACTTACTTGAGCAATATCACCAATAGTGACCAAGACCGATTCCACCAGTGGCACCACCGAGACCCAACCGGAATCTGCCAGCAAAGAATACTTCTGGCCACCCCTGATTTGATACTGCAATCCTACCACATACGGGTAAAACCGACCCGCCACCGGCGTCTTACTCTTGCCCGATAAACCTTCCGCCACCCACATCATCGAACAAACCCGGGTCGGACTCGGGTCACCCTTCCCTAGAGGACTTTCAAAGCCGACTGACCTACAAAGCAGCTCAGTCACCTCCAACCCTACTTTCTCCAGAGCACGACTGAACTCGCTTAGAGAAGCCAAGGACAACTCAGCAGACTCGGTATAACACGATTCGTCCAGACAAAACGACTCGCCGAGTCCGTCCACGTCATCATCGTCAACTTCATCTCCTTCCTCAAACCCAACAGGCCAGTTCCTCGGAAAACACGCTTCTTTCTTCTCCCTGGATAGGTCAAAGAGCGACAGCGCTTCCGACTCGGCCGAGTCAGCGAGTTGGGGAGGGATGGAGTGGTCGGTGAGCTGGAAGAACCCGAGTTTCGAGGAGAAGAGACTAGGGTTGGATCGAGCTTGGGACAAAGACACCACCGGAACCGGAGGACACGTGGCTGGCTGTGCGCGGCGAGTGGGGAGGGAGAGAGTGGGTGGAAGACGGTGGAGCATGCTCGAGAGGGCGTCAGCCGCGGCTGACGTGGACATGGGTTTGTCCGACTGCTGGGTCGATGGCGTCGGTGGCGGAGCTGACGTAGCGCCGCCGTGCATGGTTGGTACTTGGTAGCTGTAGTTGAGTGTTGAGCTGAGGAGGAAGGGAGGGCGTGATATGGTATATATAGGTCGATGAAATGCATGTACTTGTGATAGTTTTATTTGTGGGACACGTGTCCATGGATGGTAATTATGCGGGGCCATGGTTATATTAACAAAGAAATTAGTGTCCGCGATCTCTGTTTTATGACTAGAATAAGGAGCGCTGTCAAGTACTGATTTGTTGCGTTGTGTGACAGATTATGTCATCAATTTTTTAATTCATACCTTGATGATTCTAGATTATTTTCCATGAAGATAGACAATTTTTTTTTTTAAGGCTAATTTATCCAAGATTCTTTTGACATTCCTTTATACTGATGAACTGTTAATATTAATTTTGTATAGTTCTTATATCGTTGATTAACCGTACATTTGATCAATATAGTTGATTAACCGTACATTCAATTTATTTTATAAATAGCAAACATTATCATCGTTAGAATCAAGAAAGACAAATCCACGAAATTATAAAATATTTATTTATTTGATCGATTATATATCTATCTGATGATCATTTCCCCTTATATATTTGGTTGCTAATGCCCCAAGTCCATGAGTCTGCTCCACGAGCGTGCTACATTATACTCTTTCTGCTGCCTTGTTATGAGGGATATGCTGTGCCTCTCTGCTGGTGGCAGGTCGCATGGGTGAGCCTTAAAGTGTTTGTTTATTCATAAAAAGTACCAGATATACTTCTAATTAATCCATTGTTTAAGTTTTGATTCAACACTGTGGTATTTTCCTAACTAAATAAAAGTTGAAGATAATAATATCTGAAACATGCTCAAGGTATTCACCAACTCATAGATCAGTATACATTCTCGTTACGTATGCTTCTACTAAAGAAAAAGAAACGTGTTCTTACATGTTTCATTTAACTGGTAACATTTTGATATCCTTGAATTACATATTGCACTCTACATATACATGACTCGGTGCTACGTACACAAATGGTTCACATTCATTTCTCAGTTCTTCAAACAAGAATCTGCTACAGGTGAACACATTATATCGCCTTGTGCTGCTTGATAAAATGTCTAAATGCCAAGAAAGTATACCTGGTAACTTGGCACAAACGAGTTATTATTTAGCTTCTGATAATCTGCTTTGCCTCGCTCGACTAATGTCAGCAGCATTGAAAGCATTTTGTACATGGTGGAGGTCCCTGACGACATCCTAGCCTCCATAGACATTCTATTCTTTGGTGACTCCTCTGAGCACACCATTCCTATCTCAAGGATTGAATGTATATATACACTTCAACAGGTGTGTCCATCTTGCTTAGGTTCTCATAATCTCGATTTTTCTCTTCTACTTCAATTTCATTGTTATGAGTTATGACCTCTAAGCATGTACTTCACTTTGTTTTCTGCTGTCTCTTGTACGGACCGTACGGTGGGGAGAAGAGCAGGGTGAACGATCTACACAATTCTTCCTGGTATTGCCATTTTAACAAAGTTGTGGAGATTCAAACCATCTTTGAACTTTTCATCGATGGGTCTTCTTCCTGTGAACATTTCCAAGACCAGGATCCCATAACTGTATACATCACCTTGTCTTGATGCCTCAACACCACTTGCATGCTCTACAAACTCAGGAAACAATCCAATACATGACTTCAATCTGTACATTATTCATTAAATTGTTATGTATTTCTTTTTTAGAGTCAATTTAATAATTCATATGCAAGCAAAAGTTAACTAATTCATAAAGATATCGAAGAAATTTTCTTAAGAAAATCATATATATTCTATGCATGCTTGTGTATGTATTTTTTTGAAAACGGGTGTGGAATCCAGTCAAGCTTGGAGGCTCATCTCCACGTACGCTCATGGAACTAATCCTAGTTTGATTAGGCACACATAAGTCAATTTCCTTCAACACTCCCCCTTGTGCCTCTCAAACTTGGTGGTGACGCTTCATCCGTTGCCTCGTTAAAAACCTTGCTCGAGTGAAAAACCATGTGGGACAAAAACAAGCTCGAGAAAGAGAAAAAGAGTACAACACGTCCTTCACTCTTCCAGATCGAACATGTAGACATCATAACTCCCCCTGATGTCGATATCTCCCCTTGATTGCCACAATCGTGAGAGTTCGGATAACTTTCTCAATCCGATGCTCTTCACATGTTTCTCGAAGGTAGATTTAGGTAACGACTTAGTGAATAAGTCTGCTACATTATCCTCTGATCGGATTTGATTCACTTCAATATTTAGAAGTGATTGTTGTTGCTGGTTATAAAAGAACTTAGGTGATATATGCTTAGTGTTGTCGCCCTTGATGAAACCTCACTTTATTTGCTCAATACAAGTTGCATTATCCTCATAAATGCATGTAAGTTTATCTGTGGTAGACTTTAAACCACAACTTCCTCAAATATGTCTAATTATACACTTTAGCTATATACGTTCGCGCACAGCTTATTCATGTAGAGCAATAATCTCTGCATTTTTTTAGGAAGTAACAACAATGGTTTGTTTTGTAGACCTCCAAGATACCGCAGTGCTTCCCAAGGTAAAGACATAACCTGTTTGGGAGTGACCTTTGTGAGGGTCAAAGAGATACGTTGCATCAGCAAAATCCATCAAACATCATTGTCGTTTTGATGGAGTGGAAGAGGGTGAGGTCGGCCACCTTTGGTGGTGGTGGCGGCAATGTTGCCGATCGTGGTATTTTGGACGGTGGTACTTGGGCCAATTTGGTCTGATCTCATCCTTCTGTCATTCATTTTCTCTCTATAGGGATAAAATAGGCCCGTATCAATCGTACCTCTTAAGTATCGAAAGATTGTCTTTACACCAATCCAATGAAGGCGTGTTGGCGCAGAGCTATGTCGAGCTAACAAGTTCACTGCGAATGAGATGTCCAGTCTTGTGCATTAGGCTAAGTACAATAATGCGCCTATTTGCACTAAGATATGGCACTTCGACCTCTAATAATTCTCCGTCCTCACCATTTGGATGAAATGGATATTTTCTGGGCTCAAGACTACGACCAATCATGGGAGTACTCACAGGCTTTGTTTTATCTTCATTAAAGTGCCTTAGAATTTTCTAAGTATATGCAAACTGATGGATCAAAATCCCATCACTAAGGTGCTCGTATTCTAAACCGAGACAAAACCGTGTTTTCCTAAGATCTTTCATCTCAAATTCGGATTTCAAGTACTTAGCAGTTTCCTTTAACTCATCTAGAGTTCCAATTAGGTTCATGTTATCGACATAAACTGCTACTATTGCAAATCCGAAAACTTGTTCTTTTAATGAACACGCATGAGCATATTTCATTGTTAATATATCTCTTAATCAAGTAGTCACTTAGACGGTTATACCACATCTGTCCGGATTGTTTTAATCCATATAGTGAGCGTTTTAATCTTATTGAAAACGCGTTCCGTGGTTTAGAGCCACTTGATTTAGGTAATTGAAGTTCATTTGGAACCTTCATATATATATATATATATATATATATATATATATATATGAATCTAGATCCCAATAGAGATATGCTGTAACCACATCTATAAGTTGCATGTCAAGTTTTTCAGAAACTACCAAACTGACAAGGTAGCGGAACGTTATAATGTCCATTACGGGAGAGTATGTCTCCTCGTAGAAGATTCCAAGGCATTGAGAGAATCCTTGCGCCACGAGGCGGGCTTTATATCTAATCACCTCATTTTTCTCATTACACTTTCTAACAAAGACCCATTTATGGTCAATTAAACGAAATACCGAAGATTATTGGCCTTGCTTGTTGAAGATATGGTTGTGAAGGAGACGGTGGTTTGTGGTTTCACCATTGAGAGATTTGTGGTTTGATTGAGACAGTGGCTACAATGAGGCGGTACTGATGAAAGATGAGAAAAGAAGTTTTGGGTTTGAGATTGGGGAAATTATTAGGTGTGAGATAAGATTTTTTCATTTCAATTTCTAAAATCCAAAACTTTGTGCCAAAAAAATGTCCGGTCTTCAAATTTTTAGACTCAAAATTTTGAGGTTGCGCCCAAAAGATTAGAGGGGCTACATTCCATTTCTAATACTATTAGAGTCGAATTTCAATCCGCCACCACTGTCATTAGAGACAATCATAAAAAATCTGTCTCTATTAAAATCACTAGAGACAATTTTCTTAATCCGTCACTAAACTTTGTCACTAAATATCACTTTTGGTGTAGTGATGCTTTACATCTGGGGGTGTCTGCGTTATAGGCCCAAATACCTGTCTCTTTGCTAGTGAATCTAATTCAGCCTGGATCGCATCTTTCCATTTCTGCTCTTCGTTGACAATCTTCAACAGAGCGAGGTTCGATATCATCATATTCTATAATTCCTTTTGCAATATGATATGCAAATGCATCATCAATAGCAATCAAATTTCTATCCATCATCTCATGTACACTAGTGTAATTCATGGAGATCTCCCTATTCTCTAGAATTGGTTCTAATATTGGAGCATCCCTCAATGATGTTTCTTGGACATAACCATAATCCGGAATATCCTCATGAGATTGATTATTTACATCGATGATTAATGGATTATTTTGTGCCAAACTCGCTTTCTTTCTTGGGCGAGAATCCATCGAACCTATGGGCCTCCGACGCTTCCTAGCAGAAGCTGTGGACCTGACCACTGCGTCACCCATATAGGGGATGTTGGCGCCATGCTCAGGTACTCTTGAGATGGCGTCATGTCCTCTAATTTTAGGGACATCAATCATTGCAGGCACGTTTGCAGCAAGTATATGTGATCTCGTCACTTTAGCGATATCAGAAAAAGCATCAGGCATCGATTCTGCTATGTTATGAAGATTAAGAATTCTCCGCACTTTAATATTAGACTGTGCGGTTCGAGGATCATGATGAGACAGAGTAGGGACAGACCACAACAATTCCTGTCGTTCCTTTAAACATTCATGTTCTTATCTCCCCCTAACGACGGGAAGACTGTCTTATCAAAGTGACAATCCTCAAATTTAGCGGTAAAGAGATCGCCTGTCAAGGGTTCTAAGTAGCGAAAAATAGTTGGAGAATCATATCCAACATAAATGCCTAATCATCGTTGAGGACCCATTTTGGTGCGCTGTGGTGGCGCAATTGGCACATAAACTGCACACCAAAATATGCATAAGTGTGAGACATTAGGCTCATATCCAGTCACCATCTGGGATGCAGAAAAGGGCTGAGTGGTAGTGGACCTTAGACGAATAAGCACAGCTGCAGGCAATAATGCATAGCCCCAAGCAAAAATAGGGAGATTGGTGCTGATTTCCAATGCTCTAGCAACCATTTGTAGTCATTTAATGGCGGCTTCTGCGAGACCATTTTGGGTGTGAACATGAGGAACAAGATGTTCAACTTCAATCCCAATGGACATGCAATATTCATCAAAAGTTTTTTATGTAAACTCCCCAGCTTTGTCTAGTCTTATAGACTTAATAAGATGATCAGGGTGGTGAGCCCTTAACTTAATAATTTGAGCTAGGAGTTTAGCAAACGCAACGCTCCTGGTGGAAAAAAGCATGACATGTGACCAGCTAGCGTGTCGATGCATCAACCAACACCATAAAATATCTAAATGGTCCGCAAGGTGGTTGAATAGGTCCACAAATATCACCTTGGATTATTTGTAAGAATGGTATATTTTCTTTAGTGTCCTTTGCATAGGATGGTGTCGATCCTAATTTTGCTAAAGAGCAGGCTTTGCAGAACGGATAATGGGCTTTAGAAACAACCAATGAGGATTTTGGTTGAGTCGTGAAGTCATAATTGATTTTAGAAGTAGGAATTGGAGACAAAGGAGCTGCAGTGGCTTCAAAGCCACCTTTGGGCCTCAAGGGGATGTCGGCGTTGGCCATGGATGGCCGATTTTGGAGGTGAATGGCAACATGAGGTGCAGGGGCTCCTTCGGGGTCCAAAATTTGATTTTTACTTCTTTTTGTTCTGAAAAATGGATGTCCATGTGAAGTCTTTAATATACGGATCATCATATCACGACCTGGGTGTCCCAAACAGTCATGCCAAAGCCTATATGTGTCGAAATCCCATAAATCATCTCTCATAACATGATTGGATTCAATTATTCGAATAGTGGTTGCATACAACCCACTAGAACGACACATAAGTTTCTCTAAGACTCTTTTATGTCCGTAGTCATTAGTGGTGATGCATAGGAACTCTTGTCCATTCTCACAATGTGTTTCCACATGAAAACCATTGGTTTTTATATATTTGAAACTCAATAGGGTTCTTCCTGCACTAGGAACATAAAGAGCTTCAATGACATTTAAATTTGTGCCATTTGGCAACATAAATTGGGTTGGCCCTCTACCATGGATCAATTGAGATGATCCAGCCATCATAGTCACAGAAGATCGAGTAGGTGTCATCCATAGGAATAATTGCCTATTTTGAAGAATAGTATGTGTAGTTGCACTATTCAAAAGGCATTCTAGCTCTCTGAGAAACATACTGTAAAATAATAAAGTTCGAAATTAAAATATGCCGAAGACATTGAATAAAATAAATAAAGACTTTTATTAATAAAATAGACAATGATTACATCAAAATTTTGTGACCATAATCTAATCCAAAAGAGAAATCAAACCGTAGAAAAATCATAGTCACTCAATCTGTTTAGTAACTCCAATTTGGTAGTGACTAGGTAAGGTAAGGCGAGATTGTGGTGGAGCAATGCTCACTTTTAAAACCGTTCTCTCAGTTCAACCTTTCCTAGACATCACAATTACTCTTGGATGAGCCTAGTGAGAAAGAGTTAATACAATAAGTCATTTTTATTGATTTAAGGCATAATTTTCAGTACATAATTCTTGGAAAATTAAAGGACTATACTAATCAAAATCTGCGGCATCCTTGTGCACTACTTTGTCAGATTTGAAGTCCGCTATGGTGAGATTGATGTTGGCATCATCACCATCATCTTCTTCTTCATCGGCAAAATATGCCTCTTGATCTCTTGCTTCTCTATATGCTTTATAATGTGCAGCCAATTTGTTGCTTGCATTGCATTGTTTGAACCAATGTTCAATGGATCCACATCCATGGCATGCATCATTACTATTTCCTCCCTTGAATTGAGATGTATCTTGTGCATGAGGACGAGATTGACGTCTTTGTTGAACAATGGCGCCACCCCTATGGCCGGCAGCCTTGTGTCCTCCTCTCCCACGTGGGCCTTTGTTGCCACGTGTTCCCACTCCATTTTGGCGGTTTCCTTCCTTTGTAGGGTGGTTATATGGACCAAAACGTCAATTTTGTCCCTTAACTTTAGGGTTCCGCTCCTTGCGCCCTCCTTTGGGTGCACTATTATAATTCGCCTCTTGAACGCTTAGTTCCGATAGGCCTTGAATTATAATTCTTCACAAGGATATTATCATGTTTTTCAGCTACAGACATAATATTGATTAGCTGATGAAACCTTGTGATCCGTCCAGTATTGTATTCATTTTGATATTGCTTTGATACCAAGATTGCTGAGACAGGGAAGGTGGAGAGAGTTTTCTTAATTAGCTCTTGCTCCGTGACGGGTTGTCCACAGAACCCCAACATAGTTTTGAGGCGTAGAGCTTCTGAATTATATTCAGCTATGGACTTGAAGTCGACGAATCGTAGATTGCTCCATTGAACTTTCAAGTCGGGGAGGAGGGAGTCCTTGACATTGCCAAATCGCTTTTCTAGCGCAACCCATAATTCCCTAGCATCCTTGATCGCCATGTACTCCAATCGGAATGATTTATCCATGTTGGCGTCTCATCAAGATGAGAGCGGTGGCATTATTTGTAGCCTTACCCTAAAATATGAGCTCAGGGTTTGGTGCCTGAATTACGGGTAGGATCCCTTTTGAAGTGAGATGGTTCTCAACATCCGTGACCCAACTATGATATTCCGAGCCAATTGAGTCAAGTATAGGAAAGTCAAGCTTCGGCTTTGACATCCTGAAAACAAGAAGAATAAGGATATTAGTTTCGAAGTTAAAACTTCCATGACAACTAATAAATAATAAGATTTCTGAGCTAAGCTACCAAGAAATCGATTTCCAAGAATAATTGGATTAGACCGAAACAATGATGTTTATATGGTCATAAATCGATGCTTACAGACGCTCTTAGTTTGTAGTCTTACGAACGCTCTTAGTTCGTTAATAGCGTGAATCCTCACTATTCTGCTTTCTCAAGAATCGAACACACGTTATAAGAAATGTGGGATGTAGAAGAATGGAGGTTGCAAGTCCACGGGAAAAAGAAGGAGAAATTTAAATTTCAAAAGCAAGAACTTTAATTTAAAACTTACTTGTTAATTCGAAGCTTGAAACCTTCATTCTTGAACTTGGAGTTGATGTCTTCGGTTGGAAGACCTTAGGTGGCTTGGTGGTGTGCAGCAGGTGTGTGGGTTGCGGCTGGCAATTGCCGCCGAAGACGGGAGTCGAGAGTAGCTTAAGATGGAGCGAAGGCGCTGCAAGGACAGCGGGCGCGTGGGCGCGTAGTGGAGGGCTGCCTAGTTTGATAGGCACACATTAGTCAATTTCCTTCAACACTCACCAAATTGTTATATGCCAAGGAAAGTACATTGATTGAAGAAAGATTTCCCAAAGAAGGTAGGATGCAAGGTCCCTACCTAAGAATTTCTTTGTAAGAGTATGATTAAGAAGAAAAAATCGGCAGCTGTACCACGTGGATAATGTTTTTATTTTTTTTTGACTTTGTCAAGGGGAACTCAAAGGCTTCTTAAGTCCAAGATAAACCCCTTCAGCGCATGTGAAATGCTCCAACTGTTCATTGCAGCACAGTGCATGGCCACTTTGACAGTTTCGGGGTTCGAACCTAGGTTGGGGAGCACACCCAACTAAGCAAGAACCACTAGGTCACTTGCAGTGGTTACCACGTGGATAATGTTGTTGCGGATCAAAACCCAACACATAATTTAAAATTTCAGAAATTGTCTTACTTATCCACTATACAGTACCAAAATCATCCCACTGTGATGCTTTTCTTAGTCCATTATACCATCCACATGGCACAGCGAACGTACTGAAAATTTTTCTAATCCAATTTCAGTATCGGCACGATATATCAGCCAAATTTTTTTTTTTTAATTTGGAATGTCATTTTGTTGGACTCGATCGTACTGAAAAACCATTCCATTCAATTTTTATTTTTTCGTCTAAAATGTGTTCATCCACCAAAAACTCTTTTCAATCTCACCACTATTCGTTGGTCCCAGTATCATCATCAATTTATTATTTTCCACTAATTAATTATCCCTAATCCCCAATGAATATGAACTTTGAAGTGGTTATGCCTAATCCATGACAATGAGACTCAAACGACAACACTAAACTTCTTCTCAAAAAAAAAAAAAACGACAAGTCGACAACACTAAACTAGACCAAGTCATATATATAAAAACGCCCTCGTTTTTGAATCAATGAATCGTACGGTCAGTAAGTCCTCCTCCGCCCTCGCATCACCGTCCACCTCACACTCAATTCGCGCCCCACCATCGTCGTCGTCCGAAACGTTTCAGAAACCGAAACCAAACGCCATATTCTTGTTTTTCCTTCCCTCCTTTCAAATCAGACCAAGAAACAAGAAACAGTAGCTGCATCGTCATCACTATGTTGGCTAAACTCTTCAAAAGACCCTCACAAAAACAACATCATCCTCAGGTTCTCTCTCTCTCTCTCTCTGTAATTTGATTTCAGTTACCAATGCTGCATTTCTTTATCTGAGGCGAACAGAGCTTCTACGGAGCTCAATGTCCATCATGAATTATTTGAATTTTTATAACAAATCAGGATCGAATGAGATAATGTACCAAATGTGATTGGTTTTCTCTGGAAATGCTTAAATTTTTGATTTTTTGGTAAAAAAAAAAAAAAACAATGCTTGATTGGTTAGGAGGGAAAAGAAAGTGCTTGATTGTATAGTTTTGGGGTTACTGATGCCACAGGCAAGGGTGTCACAAGCTGATTTGGATCCAAGAATTGTTTTTCACTATGGGATTCCATCTACTGCATCGATTCTCGCACTTGATCGCACGCAGAGCTTGCTGGCAATTGGAACCCTGTGAGTTACTAATTTACCATCCCTAGTAAAAAATTTCCGAATTCATTTCGTCTATTCTAAATGTCCACAATGAATGCGTTTTGTTTGCCACATTATGTTGTTCAGTTTAGTTGAAGCGTTTATTGATCAAATAGCAGAGTTCTTGAATGATGAGGTGGTTTCGCAATTTGTTAGAAACTTTTTGAGTGTGGACTGTCTAGAAAAGCTAATGAGTATGTCCGGCGGTATTGTCCAAAAGATAGGAGCTTTTTAACTTTGGTGACTTTATTCTGGACTGAATGCAGGGATGGCAGGATAAAAGTGATCGGTGGCGATAATATTGAAGGGCTTCTGATATCTCCTGAGCCATTGGCCTTTAAATACTTGGAGGTTAGTGTTTTAATTGCAGTTAGTAGTTAGTAATGCTGTTTTCTTCCTGTCAATACTCTTCTGTTCGGTGTACCATTGTCGCCTTCTATTCCATCTTCCTTTTCTCTGACAAGTTGACAGTCTGTATTTTTATTCTAAATTTTTGCAGTTCTTAGAAAATCAAGGTTTTTTAGCTAGTGTCTCAAGTGAAAATGAAATTCAGGTACTGATTTTTATCCAAATTTATAGTTAATAATACGTTTGCTACTAGGGACTGTCCAGTATCAATATAATTGTGTCGTCTTCAACATCTGCTACGGTACTAACGGTATTGACTGGTTTAATAGGTTATTGATGTTGGCAGGTTTGGGATTTGGAACAGAAGCAAATAGCCGGTTCTTTACAGTGGGAATGCAATATAACTGCCTTCTCTGTTATTTATGGCACCAATTACATGTACAGCACTAGTAGAACTGGTTATTGTGGATACATCTTCATTTATTATTCATTGGCTGCATATACAAGTAATTCTAGGTGATAGAATATAACACCACATATCATTACTGTCAGGTATATTGGAAGCGAATATGCAATGGTGTCTATGGTGAAGTATGATGCTGAAGATCGAAAAATCAATTTACTGCCATATTATATTACTGCAAACTTCATAGCTGGTAATTTCATAATCTCTATATATGTGGTTGATGCCATACTTTGTTGCAATGCAAACCTCGCATTAGTCTCTGATTGGGGAGCAGGGGGTGGGATAATTAGCATTACTATTTCATCAGCCTGACAAATCAAGTAACATCTCTTACACGATTATTTTGTGTAATTAAAGAAATTCAAATTTTATAAGGTTACTGAGAACCACAAGAATTTAGAGATGAATTTCATTGCCTTTGACTACAAGAATTTCAACACTATGGCCATTTGTGCTATGTCAACACTTCTGCAGCTATGTATTGTGTACTATATTCAAATGCTAAACTTATCCATCAATATTGCAGAAGCAGCTGGAATGTCATTGCCTGATAATCTTTCTGTTGTTGGAGTTCTCCATCAACCTAGTTCTCAGGGAAACAGGCAAGAAAAATCCTTATGAAAACAGTGCCGAGATTTTTCTATATAACCAATGCACTAGGCTGTCACATGTTTTTCTACTGTTGCAAACTTAGTTTCTTGTTGAGATTATAATGCTTCTAATCCAAAAGAAAATTGACAGGCTGAGCTGGAGGGGCAAGAACATGAGGGGTTGAGCCTTTTAGGCATATAGTTTACAAATTGAATTATTCTTTTAGTGATTATCAGAGTCGATATGGCCTCCTTTTAATTTAGGGCCTAAGCTTGATGCATCACTATTTCCCTCAGTTGACAAAATATGTTTTCACAATTGACGCATGCGCATATACATACATATAAATTTATGTGTATAGCTACTGTCATTTACATTTTCTTATTCACATCAACTAAAATACTAATTCATAGATGAAACAAGATGCTGCAGTTTCATATGTAGTTGGGTTATTTGTTCTAGTTAGCACATTTAGAAAATTATGTCCTTTTGCAGACTGCTGATTGCATATGAGAATGGTCTGATTGTTCTCTGGGATGCTTTAGAAGATCAAGTTGTGCTTGTAAGAGGTTCCAAGGACCTGCAAGTGAAGGAAGAAACAGTCCATAATTCTTTTGAAGGCACAAGAACTGAGCTGACTGATGCTACATCAGACAGCAAACAGGTGGAGAAAGAGATAAGCTCTCTTTGTTGGGTATGCGATGATGGGTCAAGTCTTGCTGTTGGCTATGTAGATGGTGATATAATGTTTTGGGATATATCAACTGCTGAGTCTACCCAGGATCATAGATCTAAAAAGTTAGCTAACAATGTTGCGAAGCTAGAGTTATCATCAGATGACAAGAGATTCCCTGTCATAGTTTTACACTGGTCTGCAAATAGGTTAAGTCATCATCCTAGGGGCCAACTCTTTGTTTATGGAGGTGAAGGAATTGGGTCTGAAGAAGTTCTCACGGTATGATTTCAACTCAATTGATCTTGTTTTGTACTTTGTTGTTAGTTCTGTTACTTATATCTATGTCCTTGTGATACTCAATATTACTGTTAGAGGTACTGGTAAACAAATAGTATTTGTTAAAGACAGATTCATTTCAACCCTTGACAATAACAGTTAAGAATTCATGTAAAGCATTTCGCTCTGGAGACTTGCATAATTAACTCTGCATGTCTGCTCCTGGATCTAGATATTTCATTCGTCTTCTCTAATTCAACTTTGCAATAATTTCTCTCTAAATCACAGGTTCTGAGCGTGGATTGGTCTTCAGGAATAGAAAGTCTGAAATGCATAGGTCGTGTGGACCTTACACTTGTTGGTTCATTTGCAGATATGATTTTACTTCCAGCAGCTGGTGCAATGGAGAACGGTGAAACATTGCTATTCACTTTGACAAATCAGGGACAACTGCATGTCTATGACAAGGCTTGCTGGTCTGCCTTAATGTCTCACCAAAAGAAAAGGACTGATGGGACTGCAGTGCAGTCTCCTACGTTTATACCTACTACTGAACCGTGTATGACTGTGGCAAAGCTTGCTTTGGTGGATAGAGATGGGAAATACTCCTCAGCTTTGTCCAAGGTAGTGTTCTTTTGTGACACAATCAACTCTAGTTACATTGCATCTTGGTACTATCATCAACCATCACTTAGGTTTTCTATAATAATGAGATTGACTCGGCTGAAAAACTTCACGAAGCATATAGAAGGAGAATTCAAGTATTCTTCCTCTTCCCTGTCTCTTCCTTTGTTGATTTTGTGTCTTTTGGTCATTAAGGAAGTTTCAGTTGACAAGTCTAATGCGAAACACACTTTGAAGAAGGGGGGTGCAAAGTGGCCTTTGACTGGTGGTGTTCCCAGCCAACTTTCTGATGCTGAAAATTTTCATGTCGAGAGACTATATGTAGCAGGATATCAAGATGGATCTGTTCGACTATGGGATGCCACCTATCCAACTCCGTCGCTTATATATGCTATAGGTCCTGAGGTTGGTATGCTGTCAAAACTTTTGTCAAGTCTACACAAACAATTTTTATGTTATCAAAATCATTATTTTCATTTGACAGTGTACTCGAGACTAAATTTCAGAAAGTCATTTTTTTTCTTGTTTTTTATGGATGGAAGGTAAAAGGCATCAGATCTACAGGTGCAAATGGAACAGTCTCAGCATTGGAATTTTGTTCTCTTACTTTAAAATTAGCTATTGGTGATGTGTGTGGTCTGGTAAGAGTCGATTGACCTTGTAGATACCTTTCTGTTAGGTGATCATTGTATGATACTTCAATGATTTTGTTCTTGTTTGAGATGATGTAGGTTCGTCTATATAAACTAATTGGGAGTTCAGATGAGACAGAATTGCACTTTGTGACAAAAACAGAGAAGGAAGGTTGGTTAATTACATATCTATTTACTGAATGTAGATGTCTTTACATATTTCTTATAAATAAAAGAATTTAGATATATAAAAATCCTCGACATTTAACTGCACACAGAGAAGGATGCAATATGCAGGTTTAAAAACTTTGTTGAGAGCTATGAGATGACTCTCTCTCCCTATAGGTGTAGATGTAGATTAATGCAATGGGCTCCGAATGGTTGTGATGGAACCAATCTGTAATAAACTCATATTACATCATGTAAAGATGAAGATTTATCATCTTCTTAAGATACTATGTGAAATAAACTCACACATAGTTTTTCATGCTAGTATCATGATTGAAGCAAGCTCTCTCTTCAATAGTGAAACTTGCTGGTGTACCTTATTGCTTTCACTGTACCTGTTTATTTTCTTTTCTAATAAGAGCTATACTGGTTGCAGTTTATACTTCACAACAAGGTAATGGGCCTCGGTGCACAGCTGTGTTTTCTATTCTTGATTCTCCTATATCCATACTACAATATGCAAATTTTGGAGCAAGACTGACTGTGGGATATGAATGTGGCCGGGTGAGAATCATTTTTGAAATTTACAATACTAAAACTGTGCTCTTAGATGTCAATTGAAATTGCAAATGAATATATTTCAAGAATTTATGTTTCCATTTCACAATACAGGTTGCAATGCTTGATATTAGTACATCGTCAGTTTTGTTTCTTACAGACAGTGTCTCCAACTCAAGTTCCCCAGTCATCTGTCTGTCTGTGAAATCATTTTCAGATACTAATAGCATATCACAGAGCCCAAAGGGCTCTGAATCCAAGAATTCGACTGATCCTCAAAATGGAATGAATCCAAAGGATTCTGAATCCAAAACTTTAAGTGATTCTGGAAATGAGTTGGCAATCCCAAAGGACTCTGAATCCAAGAATGTGGCTGACCCTGAACATGGAATGAGAGTAAAAGATGCTGAATTTAAGACTTTGAGTGATTCTGGAAATGGGTTGGCAATCCCGGAGAACTCTGAATCCAAGAATGTGGCTGATCCTGAACCTGGAATGAGTGTAAAAGATCCTGAATCCCAGACTTTGAGTGATTCTGGAAATGAGTTGGCAATCCCAAAAGACTCTGAATCCAAGAATGTGACTGATCCTGAACATGAAGATCCTGAATCCAAGACTTTGAGTGATTCTGAAAATGGGTTGGCGTTCATTATGACCAGAAATGCACATGTTGTTATTTTAGATAGTGCCACTGGCAATATGATCAGGTCTTGGCCCATGCATCCAAAAATGGATTCTACTGCGATTTCGATGTACATTATAGGTGAGTATTTTCAGTCGAAACATAGATATCTCATGTTTTTTTTTCTTTTGCTTTCCTTTTTGTTATTTTTTGGTTGGGGGCAAAGGTGCTGTTTTAGAAATTTAGAAAAAATAAACATAGATATCTTCCTTTGCAGAGGATGGTGATGTTTTATTTGATTTGTCGAGTGCAAAAAAGGATTCTTTAGACTTACCTCAGAAAGGCGTAGCTAAACATGATGACGTACCACCTAATGCTGACTCTGGAGGGACACAGCTTGTAGTTGACCAGGATACCTCCACCAAAACTGCATATTTTTTGCAGAGATCGGTGAACATGTGTGTTTTACTTTGTTGTGACTACACATTGCACTTATGTTCATTGAAGTCTCTGCTTGAGGTGCCTTTTAATCTTCTTCCCATTTTAATTTTCAACATCTCAATATCTCTTTTTACAAATAACTGAAATATTCGTTCTAGGGTGATAGTAACTGCATTCTGAAGGTGAATCTTGTAAAACCGTGTTGTTGGACTACAATCTTCAAAAAAGATGGAAAAGACAGTGGATTGGTTATACTAAATCAGACAGGAGTCTTTGAGATCAGGTGAAGCACAGGTTACATGCCTTCTGTGCTTTGTTGCTGTGAAATCTGATTTCTTCTTTATCAGCAAATACATATAACATGTAGTGAATTTAATGCTTTCGGCACTGATTCTTTTTATCATTATATTTGGATTATATTGATATCATAAATTCTACTATGGAAGTTGAGACCGGTTTTCAAGCAGGTCTTTTCCAAATCTTGAAGTGGTCAGAGATATATCATTAATGACGATTCTAAGATGGAACTTCGTGATCAACATGGATAAGACATTCTGTTCCTCTGATCGTGGGCAAATGATTCTGGTGGGTTTACTTTTTTCATTTTTGTTAAGAATTTATATTAGGTGTAGGATATCATTTACTACAGGGTTGCATCTGCTTCACTATCTCGACACTCTTTAACTGATTCACAATGCAAATCGTATCCCAGAGGTTGGCACAGTTTTGTGTTGGACTCTCTAACATGAATTTGTTAATTTTTTTTTTCAGGTACATGGGTGTGAATTAGCTTTTGTATCTCTTTTGGCCTACGAAGATGACTTCAGGTCTCTCTCTCTCTCTCTCTCTCTCTCTCCCTCTCTCTCGCGTGCTTCTCTCTAAACTTGGAAGAATGAATTCATTGCAAGATAATACACTTATACCTACTCAATGGAGTTTGTCACTTAGGATTTCGGAGTCCTTCCCTTGTCTTCATGATAAAGTGCTTGCAGCTGCTACAGATGTCATTGCTGATTTATCTCAAAGACAGAAACAGGTTCAGTGTGTAACTTCAACCTTCATCATCATTTGTTCTTTTGGTGATATGAAAGTCTAATTCTCCTTTGCTGGACATCTTTCACTACAGAGTGCTGCCCATAGGATTTTAGGAGGTATCATTAAGGGCTTAAAAACTGGTAAAACGGATCAAAACATGGACCCGACTGGAAATCATGAAAAATATTGTGCGAATTTGGAGAGCTTATTTTCAAATCCCCCATTCTTAAAACCTTCCACAGATGTGAAGGATGGCCAAGAACCCGTGGTGCTTAACCTAGGTACTCTATCTCGTGTTCATCATCCTTCCCTCTACCTTCCTTCTCTTTATAATTGCTTTCAACTGTCCTGGTGCAGATGATATTGTAATTGATGGCCCTATTACTGTCTTGCCTAAAGATCCAAACAAGAAGAATGAAAAGAAAGGTATTTATGTGTACCATATTATATTTTCCAGGTAGACAGTTTATTTAGTGCTGCTGATGTTTCATGTTTAATTAGCAGACAAGGGATCAGAGAAGAAAAAGTTATTTGAAGGCGCAACTAGTGATACAAAGCCAAAAATGAGGACAGCTGCAGAAATCAAGGCTAAATATAGAGAAACTGGGGTAATCACCATCATTTAAATTGGAAAAAGTTTAAATGCAACATTTCTATGATCTTATGTTCTGATCATCGGTCATCAATGGTTGCAGGATGTCTCTGCAGCAGCTGCACGTGCAAGAGATATGCTTGCCGAACGTGGGGAAAAACTTGAGGTATGGCTTTCCACTGATGAATGCCTCAGCTCCCAATTGACAAATCTGGTTTTTCTCTTCATGTGGTTTTATTCAGTTGTATAGCTTCTTTTCAAGTAGTAGGGCAATCCATGATTCATCTGGCTAATGGGCATCTCATGCCTCTTTTTTGCATATATCAGAAACTCAGAGAAAACACAGAAGAACTATCGAGTGGAGCTCAAGACTTCGCATCGATGGCAAAGGAACTCGCCAAGAGAATGGAGAATCGTAAATGGTGGCACATATGACAAGTTAGCACCACCTTCTCTATCAGTTAGTTACTTAGTTTAGTTGAATCTCACTCTTCTGAGCGAAGAAACCCCCACTGAGCGTGTACTTATTTTTTTTTACTCATATCGCACTATGCATATGATCCATGTTTCTTTGTACATGGGGCATAACCGAGCGTAGGCAGTGTGTAAATAATAGCTTAATAAAACGTTCTACTCGTTTTCTATGTTTCTGGTTTGATCATTCCGACCAAAACGAGTAAAACGACTCGAGAAAAACTGGAAAAAGGAAATCTTCTTTTTGGATTTTTCATGAAACACGTGCGATTGAAGTTGAAGTTGAAGTTTGAACCTTTTATTGTGGACCTTTTCCAAACTGGATGATTGATACTCCATTACGGAATCACCTTTAGTTATAATATTGGGACAGCCGGTTGGCTGAAAGCCACCACATGAAAATTGGTGGCAACTTCATGCCTAACTTGTATATTTTTTTCCAAAAGTTATGAAACACTCAATTGATCATAGTCTTGTAAAGAAAAGAGGTTCCCTTATTGCTAAATTATTGGAAGGGAATGGTTCAGTTTTCATGAGCTGAAGTGTTCATGTGCACGAGGAAAATATATAGATTGAAGTACTAGTTCAATTCTGTGGTATAAAAATAATAATAATAATAAAAAAAACGTTTGAAGTATAGCAAAACTTTACTGTACAAACATGTGGTCAAACGTTACAAATGTACACTGCATAACGCATTTTTAGTTTAAATACTGATGATAGGGATAATTGAGTAAACTTGTTCGATAACTCACATTTGCAATTGGCGAGTTTTCATCTTGAGTTTTTGTATCCAAACCATTATGTTTTAGAGCATCACATGAAGATCATCTATAAAACTATTTAATCAAATATGAAGTCTTTTAGTCATCATTTTTGTAGAAAATGAATGGACTGTTCAATTTATTAGTCTTAATAATTTTCATTTATTTGATATGATTTGATCAATCACTAATATGAATAAATTTATTTCAGATTTGATCTTTATATTAAACTCTAAAACATGAACAATTTTAATTACAAAAATTTAAGATGAAATCATCAATAAATGAGTGGACGAGCAAGTTTATCCCGTTCCAATAAAAACTTTCCCCATAATAGCACATCAATTTATCACTCACAAATTGTCAAATTGGATAGAAGTCAACTTCAAACGAGGAAATCACAATCACTCTTTGTTTCTCTCTTGCTCATCGCAAAGCTATGAGAACACAAGAAGCCTGAAATAATTATTCTCCTTAAAAACTGACACCGGCCAAAAACAGAGAGGAGGAAAATAAAAAAAATTAAAAAGTGACTCTTTGATGGTTCAAGTTCAACAACAACGTTTTTGACATGGACCAAAAAGAGGAAATCCCCGAGAAAGAGGAATTTCAATTAAGTTCCAACCCAAGAATCTCACATTCCCCGCCAGAATTTGACCGCGTCTCCAATTTCACATCCATGGGTCCCGCTTTACATAAGTCCCATAATGAAACCTATATTTGTTGTTTCATTTCTGTTTATGTTTGAATAATTGAACTAGATTTTTTTTCTTGCTTTCTATACCAAAGACTGTTTCACGCGCACAAATTGCATATATAAACAACTCAAAGTCTGAAGCAAAGTGGTAGAATAATAGTACGATAGAGAGGACAAGCAACAAGAAGCACAAGTTGTTGGAAGTGGAGGAGAGAAGCCCTTAGTCCTTGTGTTATCTTCTCACTTTTCGATTTCCCTAGCTCACGTTGCTCCACGTTCATTCACATTACTTCATAAAAGATTGAGGCACCCAAAAGATCAAGTCTTTGGGGTTTGCTGCAACTGGGTCTCTCTCTCTCTCTCTCTCTCTCTCCAATGGCGAGTTGGGTCATCTCAGAATGTGGCCTAAAGCCTCTCCCTAGAATCTACCCTCAAACCAGAAATGGCCTGGCCTCAAAACCCATTAGGCCATTGCTGCTCAGCAAAAGCAAGAATCTTGGTTCTGCTTTGAGGCTCTCAAATGGGTTTAGAGGGCAGAGTTGGGCACTCAATGTTAGTGCTCCACTGAATGTGGTAACTCTTGGAGAAGATAGTGTAAATGGGGTTGATCAAGATGGTGGGGAGTTCGACCCTGGTGCAGCTCCTCCGTTTAATTTGGGTGATATTCGGGCAGCAATTCCGAAGCATTGTTGGGTTAAGAATCCTTGGAAGTCTATGAGTTATGTTGTGAGGGATGTGGCTGTGGTTTTTGGCTTGGCGGCTGTGGCGGCTTACTTTAACAATTGGGCTGTTTGGCCTCTTTACTGGTTTGCTCAGAGCACCATGTTCTGGGCTCTCTTTGTTCTTGGCCATGATTGGTAAGTAAAATTTGGTTTATTCTATTGAGTTTGGTTGAAATGAGTGGTCTTTAAGCTGACTGATTGAAGTGAATTGTTTTGTTGTTTTGTTTTTGCAGTGGTCATGGAAGTTTCTCTAACAACCCAAAGCTAAATAGTGTGGTGGGTCATCTTCTTCATTCCTCAATCCTTGTCCCATACCATGGATGGTTAGTTATATTTCTAAAAACCCTGAAGAAGCTATTCTTCATTGTTATATTATGCTTCATTTTTCATTCTTCATTCTAACATGTGTCATTGTTATTATAGGAGAATAAGTCATAGAACTCATCATCAGAACCATGGTCATGTCGAAAATGATGAGTCTTGGCATCCGGTAAGTTCACATTTATGGTTATATGTTTGTTCTTATTCTTTTTTCAGGCATTGAGTTACTGAATTAGCAACTATGCTTGAGTTACTGAATTAGCAACTATGCATTATCTGATTTTGCAGTTAACTGAGAAAACTTTCAAAAGTTTGGATAAGGTTACTCAGATATTGAGGTTTGCCTTGCCTTTCCCTATGCTCGCTTACCCCTTTTATCTGGTAAGCCTTCTGCTGCTTGCTTCTTAAGTTCCTAGAGTTTTTGATTACTAATGTGCTTGGCAATTGAGAGATCCTTTTCTCATTTCGAGTGTTTGATTAATGCTGATTTTGATCACAGTGGAGTAGAAGTCCAGGAAAGAAAGGTTCTCATTATAATCCGAACAGCGATTTGTTTCTTCCAAATGAAAGGAAAGATATTATTACCTCCACTACCTGTTGGACTGCAATGGTTGCCGTGCTTGTTGGTCTGTCCTTTATAATGGGTCCAATCCAAATGCTTAAGCTTTATGGAGTTCCATACTGGGTAGGTTCTAATTCCTCATGCTTTGATGCGCTTTGGTATCAATCATCCTTATCTGATTGTCACATTGGTTTCTTTGAATTTGGTGTAAATGCAGGGGTTCGTCATATGGTTGGACTTGGTGACTTACTTGCATCACCATGGCCATGAGGACAAGCTTCCATGGTATCGTGGAAAGGTATAGTATTCAACATACTGAGTTAGATGTTATTCACCCGTCCTTAAGTCAATTTGCATTTCAAATTCAATTCTTTTTACTTTCAATACTCAAAGAATGAGTCCAGAATGACTTCATAGCAGCACGAGTAATGTCGCTTGTTCCCTACACTGCAAATGCTTTCTTTTTCTGTAAAATGTATGATGCTAATATGTGCTTCTCTGCTAATAACAAACAGGAATGGAGTTATCTAAGAGGAGGGCTGACAACCCTTGATCGTGACTATGGACTGATCAATAACATCCATCATGATATTGGCACTCATGTCATACATCACCTATTCCCTCAAATCCCACACTACAACTTAGTGGAAGCAGTGAGTAACATCTACTTTCACCTCAACTATTTGGCTGAAAATTCGATTAATTTTGTGTCCAATTCTGATGTGCATCTTGTTACTTTCAGACGGAGGCAGCCAAGCCTGTGCTTGGGAAGTACTACAGGGAGCCAAAGAAATCCGGGCCTCTCCCGTTCCATTTATTGGGAGTCCTTGTAAAAAGCTTCAAGAAGGATCACTATGTAAGTGATACTGGGGATGTTGTATATTATCAAATTGATGAGAAACTCTCCGGATCTTAGGATCTAGGACATGAAGTTGTGAAGTTTTCAGGGTACGAGAATTGAAGGATAGCAAGCTCTGAATTCTTTCTCCAACTTTGAACTACTTACTACTGCCATGGGCAGCCATTCTGCCCTCACGTACATTGTTATTGTATCAAGAGGATAGGTGCCTAGCCTAGATGACCATCAGGCTGTTAAATTGTAACAACGGGCATATATGTAGTATACTATATTGAATTGTGAACGAAATAACCTTTCTTTATTTGACAAACCACAAAGTATTAAGATCAATTGTTTTTTAGCATACAAGGTTTACATTGTTAAGATAACTTATATCTTAAATCGTTTCCTCTCCGTCTAACCTTGACGGATCAATAGATTACTGTATGTACTGCACTCATGAATGAAGATATTCGCAACGGATCTTTCTGGATGCCATCTGGGCCACAAATGCCACTACTAACATCAATTCCTTGGGGTTTGAGGGTAGAAAGAGCCTCAGAAGCATTCTCTGGTTTTATCCCTCCTGCCAAAAGCCAACCATGCTTGCTTCTAATACTTGGTAGCTTAAACTGTGTCCAATTGAATCCTTTGCCACTGCATCAGGCATTTCAATGGTGAAATGAATCAAAACAAGATCATATTATGTTAAACAGCAAAAGATGGAATTTATTTATGTGACTTGATTAAGTAAAAAGGTTTGTTACCTGCCACCCTTTGCACTATCCACAAGAACCCAATCAACTAGAGAACACTCTTCAGTAGAAATTTGATTCAAGAGTGTTCCATCTTCATTAGCATGAAGAACATATATTATACGGTTCTTTTGGACTAATGCCGGAAAAGCAGCACGGGAACCATCTCCATGAAGCTGCATAACCTCAAAACATTACCTTCATAAGCATTTTTTTCTTTTCACCTACTATGTGCCAGTAATCATATTCTTGGCTAAAAAATGTATACCTGAACAAATTCAAGGTCTGCTGCATCAGAGGCTCTTAGTATTGTGTCCGCATCGTCATCCACAAACACCCCAACAGGCTGTGCCCCATACTCCCTTGCAGCTCTCGAAATCTCCTTGGCAACCGGAAGTGAAACTGAGCGTTTAGAGTTGGGCCAAATGATCATCCCAATAAAATCGGCACCAGCTTCTGCTGCCATTGCTGCATCTCTTGCAGATGTAATGCCACACATCTTAACCAAAGGCCGTTTCTTTCTAAGCTCCTCATGCTTATAGGAGGCATCATCCTCCTTGACAACTCTGCATGCAATTCTAGACACCTTGGCACTTGACAAGCACAATAAGTCCTGCTTCAAACCTACAAATACATAACAACACCGACAAATGTTGCAAACATATACAGAAGATTTCATATAAGTTCCAACAACGATGGCATTAGTGATACCAGGAATTTGCCTTTGGCCACCAATTTTGACGACTCCAGGCTGAAAGTAGCTTCCAGTAACTAATCCTGAAAACAAAGAGAACAATAATAGAACCCAAGAATCCCATTTTCAAGAGCTTTGCATATGTCAAGTTGGGGGTCACAAATAACACATGAAGCTAGTGAACTGAAACGCACAACCATTCGATGCAAACATTGGATTTCATGGCAACCAAACTCATTCACAATGTTCTAAGAGCAACGAATACAAGGTAGCAATCAAAATTACGAAAGTATCTCTCAGGGGCATTTCATCGAACAGTTGGAGTGCACTTGAGCTAAGCACGTTATGCAGAGAGAAAAAGACAGACCTGCGAGCATGGTTTCCCAGTCAATCAATTTTGTGCGAAGATTACCGCAGGGGAAACTAATGATTGGTTCCCTGTTCAATTTAGAATGTCGGCAAAATCTAGTTTTGAAATTTTTACCTTCTAAACCGAACAAAATTCTAAATTGAATTTGGCATTTCAGATATCTAATTTAGAATTTTGTTTTATTTCGAAATGCCTTAATATATTTTTGAATTTTGTTCCATTTAGAAATCTTTCTTCTATCTTTCAAAAAATAAAAAATAAAAAAAAATCTTCTAACAACGTCATGCTGACACTATATTTGTATGTAAAGGTTTTTTTTTTTTATCATTTTAACAACCCTATCCGACGAAATTTTATCGGTAAAAATAATGCAAACAATATATTCATTATTAAAAGTCACATCCATATCATTTTAAAAATGCTATTCGACGAAATTTCATTGGCAAAGCATCACCCAACAGCAAACAAAACATTTACGAATGAAATTTTGTCAGCAAAACCTCTAACAACTAAAAAAAAGCCGACAAAAGTTGCTTTCATACCACTTTAACAACTTTTTTCCCCGGCATGAACTGCTTTTATATCATTTATTTATATTTATTTTTTAAATTTTCGCTTGTAAATTCTAGTCGTCAGATGAGAGACAGCTTATTGACATTTAATGATAATTTTTAAAAATTAAATAAGATTTAATGTCATTGCAATCTGTCCCCCCCCCCCCCAACACTAAATTATGGCAAGTCTCATATTTATTTAAATTTTTACGTTGCTTAATCTCACTTTTTTTTTTAATAAGAGCCAGTGTGGCTCCTTTTAATTATTGATTAATGAAACTGCAAAATACATTTTTTTTCTTTTTTTTTTGGGGGGGGGAGGGGGACATGGTGCCTAATCTCCGATTCTCCGGATTACAATATGCATCAAGAGAACTTCTTAAAATAATAACAAGAGTCTCAATTAAAAAAATATATTATAGCAAGCACCAACTAACGAAGAATGATCTACTAACTACTCCATTCACTTTAAAATTATGGTGACATAGCGGAAATATAACTCTATTACAAAGATGCATCATTACAAATAGCACAATTTTCCTACTGTGTTACCATTAGAATATAAATCATGTAGCATTTAGTTTCACACTGCCACTAAGAGGATACGACTATTTGACCAAGCAAGGAACTCGCCGCCTACCTAAAGTAGACACGTTATTATCACCAGGAAGTTGCAACCATTTTTCCAATGCAAGGAACTCACTTCCTACCGGACAGACAAGGCACACAATGGGCATAAATAGGAACCAAGCCCATCTCATCGCCCCAAATAAAGGTAGCAACTTATTAACCCAACTAACAAATAAACATAAAAATAACTAAAAACAGTAAAACAAAAAACAACCCATCTTGGATCCAAAGTAGTTCCCTAGGCCCAGGAAAGGCCCACAACTGAGCTAGGGTAAAGAAGGCCCAATATGTGATTTGAGTCCAAGAAAGTTGATGCACGGACCGCACCACCACAAAGGCACAAACCCAAAGCTCGAGTGCCCAATTCCATGATGAATAAACCTGTGCTCCCAGCGTCTCCATCCCCAAGCCCACCCTAAAGGGTCAACAGCCCTATTGCAGGATCCGAATTCCCGACTGCCGCCACACACTCGGTCACCACCATCAGACGAAAGCCAAACAGATCGAAATCCCACCGCCCCAGTCTCCAGCCCGATCACCTCCAACAGCATCCCGTCACGTCGGAAAGACCAGAGCCGGCATGCGCCAACACGGCGGACGAGAACAAGGAAAAGCAGCGATAAAGTTATCTCTAGGGTTTTCACTGTGGAGCTTCTTTCTGACCTAGTTTTTATCTTGATCTCACTGTTAGTAAAATATAAATTTTTATTACCAAAATCTCTGTTTTTCGTGGAAGGCCGTTCAACAGATAAGTTGTATTATTGTTTGGTTGAGTTGATTTCAAAATTCATGGGCGGCTGGACCGCTGGACCACAATCCCAAAACTTCCTTGCAAGGACAAAACGTCAAAAGCCACTTGTGCCCCACACGATATTGGCCTCCAGCTCCATCTTTTCTTTCCTGCCACTCCATTAGATTAGTAGTAGGACTAGGAGCCTTCCTGGCACTCATTCCACTCCAGCAAGGATGTGGATACTTTCCTAATCATGCTCTACAAATCTATAGCAGAAATGACTACCCAACTCCCATTACAGAAGTTGGTGCTCGGTCGTAAGCAATTAGCAATTGCGTAATTTAGCATCATTTGGTCTACTGACATAAGTCTCTATCTCTTCTCTCTCTTATAATTGCGTAATTCAGCGTCCATGATCATTTGATCTACTCACATAAGTTAATGCTCCAAGTGCAGAATCTTCAACTCTGTACAGTAGATTACGAATCGAGAACAGCTGACCAAGCAAGAATGACAAAGATTGAGACCCTGGAATAACTCGAGCAACTATGAAGTCAAAATGAAATTATTGATGGATTGCAAAACAGATAAGTCTCGCATATTAATTTTCCACATGAGTTACAAGGCTGAAAAAATGCATTCCTGCAACTGATTCATTTATCTCTTTGGAGAACTGACAATTAACATCTCCCAGATGGAAGAGGAAATAAATAAATAAATACAATATAATATAATAAAAAATACAGTTGCTCTTCAGTTCTTCTATCTAACTTCATCTCCTTCCTCCTGTCCAGAACTAAAGGGTCTTGATTGAATTGAATTTGGTTTTCGGTGTAAACTGCCTCCTCTTACATTACAAGTAAACTATGATTAATTAATCGAATACTAGTAGGATCTCCAAAGTATTAGCTTTCTCCAGCAGCATTGTTGCTTATGCCCTCTGCTCCTGTTCTATATACATCTGCTCCGCCCATGACGGAAGCATTTCATGAACCCCCTTGTTCAACTGACGATAGTTCTGCCTCTCTGTACCAAACATCTCGGACCTCTCAGAAGAAACATCTTTCACCAGAGAATTGACCCAAGACACATCTGGCTCGTCAAGAGCTGATGGCATCATGTTGTTTGGCGTTCCAGCATTGTTGCTTCTGAACCCAAAAGAAGCAGACTTCCTCAGCTTGTTCAGATCATCTCCTTGAATTCCCCAATCCAATTTCCCACTTGGGGAGTTCCAATCCGAAGACGACATCATGGTGTTTGAGTTAGCAGCCGATGTAAACCCTGGATGATGGGTTACTGCTCCACGGTCAATGAAACTATGGCTCCGCTTTGCAAAGGCTGCAGACCTTGAATTCATAACTGCTGCTGCCAATGCTGCAGGTGAGTCAAGCCCGAATGACGAGGGCTTCCTCACAGGAGACGATGACAAGTTGGATGGGTAACTTGAACGGAGTTGGTTCATGTTTTGGCGACTCTGAAGCCCAGGTGAAGATTGTAACTGGGTTTGTGTTGAGAGTGCCTGCAATTGGGACAAAAAAGAAGGATCAAATGATCCAAAAAGGTCGTCAAGGTTAGTTGGCTTCAATTCTCCAATCCTGCTGTTATTATAGCAGGATGGAGAGGAGAGACGAGACATCTCATCCCACATATGCTGTTGCTGTTGCTGCTGTTGTTGGTTAGCGTGATTATCACGCCCTAGAAATTCCATCTCCAAGTCCAAATCACGAGCGCTTGAGGCACTCTTTAGCCTGCTACCTGGAAGCTGCAAGGCAGGTGGGGTGAGGTTAACCTTGTTCTGCCACAGACCTCCATTCTTAGGAGAAGAGGCTGCAATTGGAGACATGGGTGGTGTTGATGCGGTAGGCATAGACAGAGATGGTGAACCAAGAGCTAATGGGCTCATGGTTGTCATATCTCCAGCGCTGGCTGACATAGACCTAGGTGAAGGCATGGCTGAACCCGTGGAAACATACACTGGGCGCAACTCTTCAGGTTTGTGAGCAAAGAAGCACACCTTCCTTGTGCATCCAGTTTCGTCCTTGCAAAGGCGAGTGCGGTATTGAGCAGGATGAAGCCAGGACTCGAAAACACCATGAGCATATTCACAGACATCTCCCTTCTGGCATGAGCCTTTGCGGAACTCAGGGCAGGGGACACAGCTGTATGGATACTTCCTTGGGTCTCTCCTCCTTGCATTCTCACCGGGGTGAACAAAAGGGCACTCGGTCCAGTCATGAGAGTAGGCCCTGGAGCACGGCTTCACCTTGAAAGTGTACATTCTGAACTCATCTGAACCATAAATCCCATTGTTGATATCTGGCAATGCAATATCAATAGGATATTCTTTCTTCTCGCTTCCCTCTTTCAGCAACTGAAGGCTTGGAACCTCTTGATCATCAATATCACTTCCCAAAAGTGACATATCGCCTTTCAACAACATCTCCATGGCCTTTCTTCTTGAGTTGCAAGGAGACTTCAAAGCGGGGGCAATCAAGTCAACAGGCTTGTTTCCATTAGCGGTGACACAATCAGCATCAGCAGATGCATCAAGCAAGAGCTTGACAACCTCAAGCGAAGAAGAGGAACCGCCAGCAGTGGCACAGTGAAGGGCAGTAACCCTATCAGAACCACAGGACCTATTGACATCAACCTTGCCAGAGTCAATTATATACTTCAAAACCTTGGTGCTACCAAACATGGCAGCGATCATAAGCGGTGTCCTCTCTTCGAACCCCATCTTCTTTGACCCAATTCCTCTTCCATACCAAAAGCTGGCCTCATCAACATGGAAACCTTTCTCTTCTACTTCACTCCTGAAAGCATCGAGATTGTCCGAGGCAGACAACTCAACCAAAACCGAAGACTTATACAGGCTGCCACCGTTCTGATTCTGAAATTCATTTTCCATGATGAAATTTGAGGAGATAACTCTACTCTTAGAACCCTTGCACATAATAAAAGTCCTGCATAATTTCAACAATAAACGATCAATATCCCATTCAATTGAAACAATTTGACACAGTACTATATACAGACTAGTTTGCTTAGCTGCACAGTGTGAATCTAAGATTCTAGCTGAACAAGGAAATCTAACCCAAACACCCCAAAAACAACCCAAAACTACATCTATGTGCTTTCACGTATTGTGAAAAATCATCATAAAAAAGGAGTGAACTTCACATATTCCTACTGCTAATATTGCACCAAAGAACAGCTCCAAACAAATAAACCAGATCCCCAATATCAAAACAACTGAAAACCCACAAAAAATTCACAAAACCCATATCAATTCATGCAAAAGGGTATCAGAAAATCCAATCCAAACATAGAAAGCATCAAAATTTAATCTTCTAGCAATCCCAAACAAACAAATCCAGAAGCTTTTGCATACCTTGTTCAAGAATATAGCTTGATTATCAGAGACACGGAGAGTGAGAGAGAGAGAGATAGAGAGAGAAAGAAAAGTTGGAGAGCTGTGTGTGTTTGTTAAGAGTGGTTTGGACCTCGAAGTAGAGGAGCTTGAGATTGAGGAGAAGGGTTGTGAGGCTTTATATTCTTGGTGTGGCTCAAGGAAGAAGAGAGGAAAGTGTGACTTTTTCTTCGTTTCTCCGCGCTTTCTTTCTCTGCGTGTGTGTGAGTTCTGGTCCAAGTCAAACCTTCAAACCCAAAGGCCAATTCTTTATGACTATCCTATCTTTCTTCACCTAAATGAAACCCAAATTCGCCTCAAATCGAAATTTACATTCAACCTTGGACTGACTGCCTGACTCCAACTCGGTTGGATGTTGACTGCAAAACCCTTTCGCGAGTTTTCTCCCACACGTGTGATTCTGCTTCATCATTCGCACGCCTGCACATCTCCCTCTCGTTCCTAGTTTTCACTCATTTTTCTTTTTCAAATGGAACTCTCAGCATTCTTTTTTTAGAAAAATTCCATTCGATTAGTTAAGAGATTCGAAGCACATGTCGAATTTCAACTTTCAATTTAGAATCGAGCTCTAAACTCTAAATCACACTCATCGATATTAACAACGCTCTAATCTTCTAATGACAAATGATCTTATTTTCTTTATCAAATGTATAAGATCCATGGAGAGGGAAGAACTGAACTTCAATATCGGATGTAGGGTTAAGCATTCCCAACTTCAAACTTGAATAACATGTTTCATAGGCACTAACAATCTTGCAAATTACAGTCGATTCTGTAAGAAAAAAATGTTCATCCAATCATAAGTTTAAACATGTGTTTTAATAAATAAATTTTGTCGCAGATGTTTTTACAAACTGAAGACATTGGCCGAGAGTTATTTGGTTAACTTCTCCTCTAATTTATGTCATATTTATCATGCCTTGATTATCTCCAAGTATAATAAGCAAGAATAGAGTGGATAAGATGAAAATGTGTGAAGGTGTTAAACCAACCCTATAAGACTGATGGATTAGGAAACAAAATATAAGAAAAATCAGCATGAGGAGGAAGCTGTCACCATTTTAGCGCGTTGTTTTTTTCTTCAGCGGAGGTGGACTTTAGGTGGTGAGGGGAGGGGACAGCAATTTCATTATTGGAATCCTCTGACTCGGCCTTCCACTATGGACGCTCCAAATACAACTACTTTATGTACTAGTTTCTACTTTATACATCCCATGCTTCTATATAATTGAATAATTTATATGTTGGTTTTGTCCAATCCACTCATTCTCAAGTTTCATTCTTTTGGGTTTTGCTTTCTTTAGGAGGGAGCCTTGGACTTGTGCTTTTCCAGCCGTTTGATGATTACACAAGGCTAAGAAGTTGTCAAGGTTGACACAGAGACATGGAAAGGGCTTTCAGGTTTTCCCAACCTTCTTGTCTAGTGTGGAGATATTTTCAATGAGTAGAGCCGTAGAGGATTCTTGTGTTGGCACAACCGCACAACTCTTCTTATATGGATAGCTTGCTACCTTTGCTAGATATGTACAGGACATGGCATGGTCTTATGGGCTAATATGTGGGCTTAGAACGCCCATCATAGTTTATTAGGCCAGAGTTTTGTTACCCTCTTTCACTTAATTAAAGTGGAATGATCATTGAACTTGCAGAATCGGTTTTATTTGGACAACAACCAAATCTGTGCATCGAAGAGAAATGATTGGACTAGTGCAACATGCAGTTTGGTGCTTGTGGAAATCACTCTTCCAAACTGAATCACCGCTTCAAATTTCAAACATCTAGAGCTTTCAATGTTGCAATTTTTCATGAATCTTGCAAAAATTAGCCAAACGAACAATGAAAACATGATGATTTTGGTTGTCTGTGTTATGTATTCCATGCTTGAATCGAACCATATATGATTGATCAGTTTGATGTACGATATAGGATAAAAAATCGAACCCAATCAAACAATGCTCATCTCTGCATCTAACAAAAAGTCGATTATAAGTCTTTGTCAAAAGCGATGCTCAGATGAGTGTCTTACCATTTTGACCTAAATTTTACAATGCACTTGATGTATTGATGCTCTATTTAAGACGACATCATCTTTGTGTAAGTCTCTATTTTTTAAGTTCTAATTAGTAATTCACTATTTATTTTTATTTTTTTGAGAATGATAATTTACTGTTTATTTATTCTCAAAGTAACAAAAAATTATAAAATTAACTAGAGTTCTTGATGCAATCTCGTGGAAACTTAACAGCTTAAATTTCTCCAACGAAAAGCTTGATCAGTTTGGAGGAAATGGCATGATCGTCACCTATGTGTGCGCAACCAACCAGTGTTCATTGCATCAGTTTCTTATGAGTCCGATGAAGATCGGTGTTTTGAATGTAAGAAGGCTAATGAGTCCAAAGGGTGTGGTATGAAAGAGACGCAACTTCTTATGGAAGGGTGAAGTTTAACACAAACGGTGCTTTTGTGCCCACAACAAGAGATGTGGTACTGGAATTGTTTTACAAAATAACAAAGGATCGGAGAAGTTGTGATATGGTTCATATCATTCCTCTTTCCAGTATCTCCTCTCTCAGACAAGCTGAAATCATGGCGATTTCATACGGGTTACAACTAGCATTAGGTGTTGTGCAATCTATCCATGAAAGTGAGGAGAGTTTGGCTGCCGACGGGCACCTAATTGAAGGGGTCAAAGCTCTGTTTATGGCACATTCTCGTTTATATATATCTTGCTCTTACGTGCCACGCTACTGCAGTTATGTTTCTCATGAGCTAGTTTCCTATGCCGTCAAGTATAGAGGACGGCAAATTAAGTTGGTATGGAACGATACCTTATATTAATATGATACAAACATGTCATCAAGTTATTCATCCTCAATCCTCCGTACTTTTGCTTCCCGTAATCCCGTTAATGGTTTTCTTTCCAAAACCATGATTCTTACAAAACTTATCCTACCCTAAACTCGACTTTTGAAGTCAGATTACAATAAAATTCTTTAAAATTTTAAGATTTCGTCATTTAGAAAAATATTCTTCAAATTGTAAGTTTATACCATATAGCAAGTCAGATCCATATATCCAACAAAAAGGCAACCAAGTCCTTGTGAATTACATTTGAAGGCCTGCATAAGTACCGTAAGAAATGGGCTCAATAAGGGCCTTCCAGTTTATTGGGCTGAATTCCTTAATAAGGCCCCAAAATTTACTGTGATTATCAATCAATCTTTCTTTTGGGGAAAATGGGCTTATATGAATCCAAGAATAAACAGTCTGTTTACTTTCAAACTTTTCTTTAGAGTTTTTTGTGGCCAGAATAAAATAAAAAAACCAACAATGGTTTCTTTACCTGGATAAGATGTATTATATTCTAGGTCACCTCCAAATTCCAATAATACTGGTTTACAACTTGCAATTTAGAATTAAACACGTGTTGGAATAGACAGCAGAAGAGAACAAGTTGCTCACATAAGAGAGATGTTTGTTTGTTTGTTATTGTTAGGCGATATATAGCCAGCACGAGTTGGTTAGTCTCTGTCACTGTTCGATCAAAAGAGTGGAACTTTGCAGCAACCATACCCATTTCACACCTCTGACAGTGACCACATACTGATGATTCACTCAGACAACAACCCAATAAATCCAGTATGCGTCCATCATCCCATCCAAGTCTCGATCGTCCGACGAGCACTGTCATTTAACGTGGGTGCTGAACGCGCTTGTAATCGTGACCACTGAGGGCCGTGATATCGACGATCAAAAGCAATGAAAAACGAGTTTCAGACTCATGTCGAACGACATGAGCAATCATTAGTTTCGTTCGTTTATGGCGTGAGAAGCAAGAGTTAAAACATTTTTCAACATCAGCAATCGCCCCTAAACCGTGTGAACGTCATGAATGATGAAAATATCGATTATTTTGCCTCGCTTTCTACCTAAGTAAATGGTAAATGCCGGCACTTTTAGGAGCGATTCGCAGGTACTGATTTGTACTGAAGGGAGTACTACTATTGCTAGGTCTATGAACTATCCACGTGTTTCTTTGTCATTTCCACACACTCACCTACAACTCTACAAGATGTGCTAGCTAAGCTTAATTACAGAATAATAGTATAGCTTAATCAAAATGGCTTGGAGAAAAGCAGCTTTGCATGCTTCCCATGAGCTTTAGTTAATTGAATTAACTAATCTCTACTACTTAATTTCCATTGTTAGATTAATGCGTCGTGCATGCGATGACAGGAACATGCATGCATCCTAAAAATAGCAAAGAATCGAGGCATAAATTTAGTTCGCACCAACCAAGATCGAACTTATCTGAGATATTACAAAAAAAATTAAGCAACTACTGGTTTAATTAATTGAAGCAAAGGCAACTAAGAACGCATAAAGGGGTTTGTCTAACATATAGCCAGATATAGGAAAATAGATTTGTAATTTAGTGGTATTTTCTTTTTTATGAAACGGATAAAATCTCAAGTTATTTTTATGAGTGTTAGCATTGAAGTCACTCTCAAGTGCAAGACGATATCAAATCTATGAGGATTGGCAAATCATTTCCTAACTAGAGAAAATCTAAGGAAAGCTAGAAATAATGCACACAATTCACAAATTCACCAAACTAAAACTCATTACAAAATATGGCATGTGAATGATGATATGCACAAAAGGATAGTGAATATATTGTATGTTGAGATTTTTGGTTGAAAAGTTACACTAATTGCAATGAAAATAAACAAGAGTAGACTAAGCTAAAATTATTATAAAATGGATGGGAATTAAGGTTTGAATTGTCTACCCCACCTCCCTTGATGCAACAATGCAATTGAATGTGAATAGTGCTAAATCAATTATCCAATTACCCTCTTAGCATCCAATTAAAACTACTAAGTCCTAATCTCCTTTGATTTGATCAATTCCAATAAGTTGTGTTTAGAATTAACTACCTAATAAGAAATCCTATTACTGGTTAAGTCTAATTAAATTCATTGTTCCTAGATGCATAAAGATTAGAGTTTAGATAACCAAGCAAGCAAATCAATCATAGTTCTAGATGATTTTAACTCACCACCCTCAAAATTTAAGGGACATCATTTGGCCCGCGGGCCCAAAAGCCAATGGGCAACCGCCAGGCCCAGTGGGCAAAAACTCAGCATAGCCTGTAGCAAAGCCTATCTCGGCCCTGCCTGTTGGGCATGAAGCAAGGCTAGGGCAGAGGGTTCAAAGCCCAGACCCGAGCCGCGGCCTGGACTTATAAGCTCAACCCAAAAGCCCATGCATTCAATTCTAATATTAATATTTTTTTTATGTCGTTATTAGTTGGATATGTGAACTATTATTGCATAGCATATTTTCCTTTAATTTTGTATTTTATCTCATTCAATCATTAACAATTTTTTTTGAAGACTTTTGTATTATTTTTAATAAAAGAACTTTACATATAAATATAATGGGCTCGGTCTTGCCCACCCAAAAAGCCCGGCCATAAAAGCCGTAAGGCCTTGGGCCTTGATTTTTAAGAAAAAGCTCAGCGCTGCTCGACCCTAAAATAAGAAAAATATGTTGCGGCTCACCCCGAGCCCTTTGATTTTGGGCAGTGTGCTTGCATGCTCTTAATGTCTAGAGGTGACTAGGGCTGGGCATTTTAGCCCGTAAGCCCGAAAATCCGAACCGGCCCGTCAAGAATTGGCCCGTACGGTCCGGGCCCTTTTTTTTTTTTAGTGAAACGGTCCGGGTTCGGGCCTAGGTTTTCAAAAAACGGTTCGGGCCCGGGCTTAGAGATTTGAAAAGAAAAAGGCCCGGATTAGTTAATAAGAGACATGTGTCTCTATGTGATTGAACCGTTCACTTAAAAAAAAAAAACTTAGGTGTACCTCCCCACACCATATTACTCTCTTCTACTATATAATTCCTAACCCTAATCTATTTTTCCCTTCACTCTGCCGCACAAAGCTCAAAGAGAGAACTCTCTTTGTTCTTCTTCTAAAGTTCTCTCTCTTTCCTCTCTTCTCTCTTCACTCCTCACTCCTCACTCCTCACTCTGCCGCACAAGAGTTTTCTCTTTCTTCTTCTTCTGAAGTTTTCTCATGATGCTCTGAGATGGGGTCATGATTTTGTCGCAATCGAGGATAGAGAGGGGAGATCGACTAAGGTGAGACGCGGCTTGGAATCTTGAATTAATAAAGGGCCAACGGCGGGGTTTTGAGCTATAAGGATTACCTAGCTTCTGAGTAGAAGACGGCTTGGAATTTCTCTAACCTAGAAAGAGACATTTCTCTAATTAAGTTCAGTGAGGATTTGTTCAGTTTCTTAGCTGTTGGTATCAAAGAGAAAAATCTCATTATAGAGGATGGAGCCATGTAAAGCATCTCATTGTTCTGTTTTTTTTCTTCTTTTTTTTTTACCATTTTCAGAAATTTTGTAGAATGGGCTGCAAATATGGAAATGGAGATAAAAACATGTATTTTGGGCCCGCAAGCCCGAAAGCCCGGCCCGAAATGAAACGGGCCGGTCCCTGTTGGGTGTAAAACGGGTTTTAGACCCGAACCGTAAAAAACGGGCCGGGTCCGGGCCCAGTAAAAATCTTATTGGACCCGGTCCGTGCCCAGCCCTAGAGGTGACTAATCTCAAAACACTAATCATGAGATGACTAATGCATTATACTTAAACTAGTCAAATTCAAATATAAGCATTCAATTTTTTATGTAGCATGTGAAAGCAACAACATGAATTTCATCAAATCATGAACGAGACGTTAATTACTATAAAATCAAGTTTGGCTATGACTTTCAACCCTAGTCCTAACAAATTCATCACTACTTACTCATAACTAAATAAACAAGGTTTGACATGCATACTACAACACATCAAGTAATGAAAGAGAGAGTGTGACTATTGATGGTGGTGGAGATGGGTCTCTCATGGCATGGTGTGGTATTATGGTGGTTGTCTCCTCCTCCTTGCTCCTTAAGCTCCTTGATGTCTCCTCCTCCCACTTAGCATCTCTCTCACTTAAATTCTATGTCTTCTCCTCCCACCTTTAATTTTTCCACTTTCAAGTTATAAATTGGGCATTTTTCTCTATGTGCATCGTTTCCTACAAACTAAAGGTAATGGATTAAAGATAACAAGATAATATGGAAAATAAGGCAATTTCCATAATTTTGGAGCACAATTACACAAGTAAATTGTGAGTTAACAATGAGTCTACTATCAATTTATCAAAATATTGTCTTAAATCACTTACACACAAAATACGCAAGATTATCAACTATCAAAGACCCTCCTTGCGAGAATATTATCAAATCGAACTTGAGACTTCTTTGGACTTTAGAATTAAAACATGTAACTAGTATCATTATCGCAAGACTATCAAATGGAACTAGAAACTTCATCCGAGATTGTGAAAACCAAACATGCATACATTAATTCCTGATATTTCAGCACCCACTCCATCCACCTAATTAAAATCTTCTTTTGGGCGGTAGATCAATATTGATACTTCATGTGATAGCATGTGATCTTCATGCAGGTTGTTATGCAAATGCTTGCGTATGGCTTTGCGTCAGAAAACGTATACTTATATGCTTCAATCATCATATATAATCCATATCATGGAGAGCTGGATTTATGATAACTCGAACTTAATTAACTTAGCCGACTTTCCCATAGGACGCGGGAATTGGGATCCCTAATATATATTTAGCACGTGTCACTCGATCTAGGGTTAAATATTAAATCACTAAAATTTCAGATAGTACATATCATATGTGCTCAAATTTTATTTATTTTCATATTTTTTATGAACCCGAACAATCTTGAATCTGTTTCTTGCAATAAGTGATCTTGAGCCAAAACAAAAAGAAGGTGGGTAAGGTGAGTTTTGCTTGTTGTATATTTGATAAGATATCAATATAAATGAATATAAACTTTAATACCAGCTAGTAAGAGTGTAACTATGATATGCTTTATGTTTGATAGCTAGGTTCCACCTGTATACATGCGAGTATAAACACATATATTAATTATGTGGGAACTATTGGAACATGTCAGCATGTGTATGGAAGAATACAAAAACAATTGTGGAGTATATCGTCATAAAATAGATTGATTGTATATCACTTGATTTTCTTTTTATCCAAATTGCAAATAGTTAACAAAGATCTCATGACCCATTCTTTCTGATTTTTTCTTTCTATTAGTTTTTGATTGGAAGAATCCCACTTCCTAATGATTGAACGGTGGAATCGATCGAGCAAGTGGAAATGGTCTCTAATGATTTCAATGATTAATAAGTTGCACTAAACTATTAGGATGGAGAAAACCATGGACTCTATTAGGCTAATTTGAATTGCATTTGCATCTGTTTTTAATTTGTTTTCTTTAAATCAAAGGAGTATTTGCATGTGGTTTCGTTAGAGAAACAGCAACCAATTAAGCTGAAGCATTTGCTTAGTTAACTCATAAGCTATGTGCCTACGTCCCTTTAATGTAGATCCAAGTAAACATCATTTTTTTTTGGAAAATGATTTGTGGCCTCAATGAGGCCTAAAATTTGTGGCATCAATTTTAGGTGTCATGTCATGTCATCTACACAAATCATCTATTTGTCAAATCATGCCACGTAATTCTTGAGAAAAATACAATCTTATCATTCCAAAATCTAATAACTCTAAATTATTTTGGTTTTCTACCTCAAAAATTATTTTGGCTTTCTTCTAAAAAAAAAAAAAGGCTTTCCTTCATTTCTTTTTCATTACACTCATGCTTAGATTTAAATAACAATTTTTTTTTCTTCAATCAAGAGTAGAAAAAATTTCATGAAATTTAGTCAATAGATTTGCACGTACATTCGACTAACAGACTTGTATAACACATGTATATGAATTCAACCTTTGTTGGGTTCCTGCAAATTTTGAAAATATAATGTGAAAAATACATATTCATATAATTGTAATTTTTCTTTTGTTCATTGTTTTCTCTTTATGTAGCTAGGGTTTAAAAGTTAGATATGAATTTATTATTTTTTGTTTGTCTTTCCCTTATATTTAGATTGTAGATGTTAATTAATGGTTGCTACCATGTAATTTTTTCTTACCTCTTAATTTAGACATAAGTATTTCCCAAATTCAATTTACTAATGCTATATTTTTGTGGATGAAATTAATCAATTTTGGAAAGAAAAGTTAACGTCTATTTATTGACACATAATTCAATATATTAATGCCATTTGGGAAGAAAAATTAAAGGAAAAAATTTAATTAAATGAAGAAAAATATTGATCAAAGAATCTGTAGACATATCCCTTAAATTAATATATAATTAATAGCTGATATTTTTTTTTCACCTAATTAAATTCATTAATGTAATTTATTCACCTCCTAACATCTAAAAGGAAATGTAAAAGGGTAAAGTTGGTGTTGAAATAGTATGATGTGGCAAGATATATTATATGGAATTGAAAATAAATTTTTATTTACTTACATAGCATGACACCTAGGATTTGAGGCCACAAATCTTAAGCCTCATTGAGGCCCTATACCATTGCCCTTTTTTTTTTACAAATATCAAATTTTCTTTAAAAAAAATGATTTGTGGCCTTAATGAGGTCTAAGATTTGTGGCCTCAATCTTAGGTGTCATGCCATGTTACCTACATACATCACATATTTGTCAAATTATGTCATGTAATTCTTGAGAAAAAGAGACTTCTTCTAAAAATCTAATGACTCTAAATTATTTTGGCTTTCTTTTAAAAAAATATTTTTTGACTCTTTTTTTTTCACGTTTTCTTTTCATTACACTATGCTTAGATTTAAACAATAATTTTTTTTCTTCAATCAATAATAGAAAAAATTTCATGTAATTCGGTCAATAGATTTGCACTTACATTCGATCAATAGATTTGCATAACATATGTATATGAACTCAACCATTGTTAGGTTCCTGCAAATTTTAAAAATATAATATGAAAAATACATATTCATATGATTATATATATTCTTTTGTTCAATTTTCCCCTTTTATGTAGCTAGGGTTTAATCGTTAGATTTGAGTTCATTATTTTTTTTTTCCTTATATTAGATTGTAGATGATAATTAATGGCCACTACTAATATGAAATTTTTTCTTACCTCTTAATTTAGACATAAGTATTTCCCAAATTCAATTTATTAATGCTATTTTTTTATGAAATTAATCAATATTTGGGAAGAAAAGTTAATGTCTATTTCTTGACACCTAATTCAATATATTAATTTTATTTGGAAAGAAAAATTATAGGCAATAATTTAATAAATAAAGAAAAATATTGTTCAAAAATTTGTAGACATATCTCTTAAATTAATACATAATTAACAGCTGATATTTTTTTCATCACCTAATTAAATTCATTAATGTAATTGATTCACCCCTAAAATCTAAAAAGAAATGTAAAATGGTAAAGTTGGTGTTGCAATAGTATGATGTGGCAAGATATATTATGTGGAATTGAAAATAAAATTTGTAGTTGCTTACATGGCAAATCACCAAAAATTTGATGCCATAAATCTTATGCCTTATTGAGGCTCCATATCATTTGCCCTTTTCTTTAAATTATCTTTGCTTAGTCAATAATCATTTTTATTGAAATTCTGCTACACTATAATTTCATTATTGACACAGCATAATTTATAGGATGTTGAAGGAAAACCTAATTTGTGTTTAGCCCAAACTCTAGGTTAATTGACCTAGTGGTAATAGGATTTAATTAGAAGGATCTAGAATCCTAATCAATGTAGAATTACTTTCCTTGTATGATTGAGATTCTATGCATTGTAATCCTCTATATAAAGAGACCCCTATTATCAATGAGAATACACAGAAAATTTCTCCCAAATTCAATTTCTCAACAACACGTTATCAGCACGAGCTCTAACCCTGAAATCCTAAATTCGTAGCCTTCAAATCTCAGAAACCATCGCCGCCCACCTTGAAGATCTCAACTCCAGGAGTCCAGAACTGGCGGCCCCGCCCCCAGAACCGGGCGGAAAATATCCGAACCGGCCACCAGAAATATCTTTATCCTCCCTGCCCGGTTCGAAGCTTTCCTCCCTGCCTACTGCTACCAAACTTCACCGGAACCTGCAACCAGACCCCAGATCACGTGAGCCGAAAAATATCCACCGGAACCGGCCTAGAACCGTCCGAACCGGCCACCGGAAAAGACAACTACCGAACCAGCAGAAAGAAACAAAAAAAAAAAAAAAAAAAAAAGGGAAGGCAGCAGATAATCCCAGCCCTGCGTCCGGCCCAAAACCTCACAACCCAAGCCCACCTGCAGCCCAAGCCCACCAGCAGGCCCAGCGAAGCCCACGTGCAAGCCAAGCCGCATAGCCGCCAAGCCGCCAAGAAACCTGCCACGTCAGCAAGCCACGCAGGCATCCAGTCAGCAGCCACGTAAGCCACCTGTGCCACGTCAGCAGGCCGGTCAACCCTCCGGTCAACCACCGCCGGCGACTTTTCCGGCCAACTTCTAGTGAATTTTTCGTACACTTTTCCGGCCATTTTCCGGCGACTTTTCCGGTCAGCTACAGTGACTCCGGCAGCTACAGTAACTTTCCGACAACGATTTTTCCGACCATCTTTTAAGGTACTTTTTTCTAAAAGTTCCCATTTTTGTGAAGTTTTTCAATTTCTTCTTCTTTTCTCAGGGACTTCCAAAATCCCTTCTTCTACCCCCCTTTCTCTACATAGGGGAGACCAAAAGCCGAACTGTGGGGGTTCGCGCTCACTCCAAGCTTGGAGCTTGTAGAGTCCTCCAAACTTAGAGTTTGTTGAGAAGAAAACGATCGACCATATATATCGTCATTTCGATCTAATCCAAAACCCCTCTTGGAATTCGATTTTCTTGGAAGCGACTACGCTCAGAAAATCTCTAATTTCTTGGAAGCGACTACGCTCAGAAATTTAATAGTTTTTCGTGGTAGCCTTTTTCGCTCCGAAACTAGCCCTAATCTTGTGTTGTTTTTCAGGATGAGTTACCTGAACAAGTTGAGCTTTGTCCCACTCGAGACAACTGGCGCAGGATACCATAGGTGGGTCCGAGATGTGCGCCAACATCTTAAGGCTGATGGAATTCTGGAAACCATCCAAGAGCCTGGTCAGAACGTGCTCTCAATCGAGCAAGCTACTGCTTTTGAAGCAAAACAAGCTAAAGCCATAATTCTCATGACAAGGCACATGAATGACGCGCTCCAAAATGAATACCTCAATGAGCAAGACCCAAGAAAGCTATTGGTAGAACTAGAGCAGCGATTTGGCAACGTTCGTGACTCCCTGCTTCCTGATTTAGAAGTGCGATGGCATAGCCTTCGCTTTTGTGATTTCAAGTCTGTGCTTGATTATAACTCGGAAGCTCTTCGTATCAAGTCTCTGATGGAGTATTGTGGCCAAGCCATAACTGATACGATGTTGATCGAGAAGACTCTCTCTACCTTCCCCGTCTCTGCATTGATGATTTCAAAGAATTATCGGATTGATGTAAATGCAGGACGTATCACAAGGTTTCATGAGCTTATTGGCGCCATGAACGTAGCTGAAAAGCACGATAATATCCTTGTGAAGAACTATAATGCTAGACCCGTGGGAACTAAGCCTATTCCGGAGTCTAACTATAGTCGCGCCCCCAATGGAAGACGCAAGGAGCGAAACCCTAAGGATAGGGACAATCCTGGACGTTCTGGTCCATATATTAGCCCTAAAGAGGAAGGAAATCGCCAAGAGAGGCGTGCGCGGAACCGTGGAGGTCAACGTGTGAAGAGAGAGAGAGGCGGAGCCTCCGACCATGGTGGTAACGCCACCAAAAGGATAGGTCGTTCAAATCGCGCCCCAATGGCGCCTCGATCAAGGGAGCCTGACCATAATGATGTTTGTTTTCGATGTGGATCAACTGAACATTGGGCCAAAACATATACCGCACCCCAGAATGTTGCAAACGCATACAAGACGTATCGTGAAGCAAGGGAAGCAAATTACATGGCACAAGATGATCAAGATGGTTATCTAGATCTAAGGGTGGAAGACTACAAGGATCAAGACTCAGAAACTGGCGATTTTGATTAAGTCTTTTTATTTTCAAGAGATGTAGGCGATTGCCATATTCCTTTTTATTGGATTAGATTTTCTTTGATCATAGAAACAATGATGTATTTCGTTGGCTTATGAATAAAATTTCGAGTTCTTTTCATTATGACTCAATTTTGATTCTGAGCATATGACTTTGTGACTACGATGGCTAGACCATCAGTATTAATTTAAGGACATGGAATAGCCCAAGTTCCACTTGCCAAATGGCACCTTGATTACAGTTGTCACAGAAACTCTCTACGCTCTTAGGTCAAATAGTACCCTATGAATAGCCAAAGAATTCCATGCGAAAATGCATGTAGAGAACGAAAATGAGTTCCTTTGCATTACCTTTAATGATTGCGAACAAAGACGCATCTTAGAGAAGTTTATGTGTCTCTCTAGTGGACTCTATGTCACTATTCGAGTTATTACATCCAATAAAGTTATGAGAGAAGATATCTTGGATTTAGACACATATTGGCTTTGTCACGACAGGATAGATCATCCTAGTCATGATATGATGATCCGTCTACAAAAGACTTCACATGGACATCATTTCTTTTGAGCAAAATGAAGCAAGATGCCGCCATAAAAGGCGCCAACCATGGGCATAACGCCATGGTTGTTCCTCCTTGTGGCCATGACGCCATACATGCTTATTTCCATGGCTCCCACGCCATGATGGGAGATGTAGTCACACATTTTGCTTCTAATAGCGCTACAGACGCTTAGGCCTAACCAAAATCCTCATTGGTTGCTTTTAAGGCCTCTCGCTCGTTTTACAAAGCCCATTCCTTAGGGAAATTAGGACTGAGACCGTCCTATGCAAAGGATATGACAATACTCATTCTGTTCTTACAAAGAATCCGTAGGGATTTTGTGGATTGATTCAACCAACTTGCGGACGCTTAAATATTTCATGATGTTGGTTGACACGCAAACACGCCGGTCATGTGTTGTGCCATTGTCCACCTATAAATACTACTTATGCTACACTCCTAGCACATATCATGTGACAACGGGCTCACTCCCCGAATCATCCTATTCAGTCAATTGGATTTGACTATGCTAGAGAGTTTACATCGAAAGACTTTCGATGGATATTGCAATGGGTTTGATGTTGGACATCACATTCTCATGTACACACCCAATTGGTCTCGCGGAAACGACTACGATGGTAGTCCGAACATTGGTAATGCGCACCAATCTTTTTACATCCGCTTGGGGTGATGCGATATCGCATGAAGCCATGCTAATTCGTCTACGACCTACCGCCACTCAATGTCCCTATGCGTTACAGCTAGTGACTGGGTACACGTATTTTGTACTTACGCACATTTGAGTGAGCCATTTATGTGCCAATTGCGCCGCCACAGCGCTTTATGATGGGTCCTTACAGACAAATGGGCAACTACGTTGGATTTGCGCTTCCAACAATCGTCCACCACTTAAATGCCCTTGCTAGGCGATCTCCTTACCGCTAGATTTGCGGATGTCACTTTGATGAGACAGTCTTCCCGTCGTTAGGGGGAGATAAGAACAAGGATGTTCAACAGGAACGACAGGAATTGTCGTAGTCTGTCCCCACCATGTCTCATCTTAATCCCTATTAAAGTGACGAGATCACACAATTATGCTGCAAACACGCCTGCAAGGCAGAAAGCCCCTACGAGAGGACGTAAGCGCCACCCTACACGGAGGTAGGCATGGTGCCAATGCCAAAAAGAGTGGCACTCTGGCATTACAGGCCATGGTCCCAGCTAGGATGCGTGGGAGGCCCGTGGGTTCGAAGGATACTTTGGCACATTCCAATCCTTTAATCATCAAGACTCAAAATCCGTCTCATGAGTATCTTCCGGGTTATGGTTATCGTTGGGGGACGCCTCAACGTCAAACCATATTCCTGAGAATATAGAGGTCTATGAAACTTACACTAGTGTACATGAGATGTGGGATAGAAACTCCATCAGAATTGATGATGTAGTTGCATATTTTGTTGCGCATGAGTTTTTGAGTCCGATGATATCGAACCACGCTCCGTTGATGAATGAATGCCAACGTAGAGAGTTTTTGGCCTAAATGGAAAGATGCGATCCAGGTTAAGATGGATTCTCTAAAGAATAGGAAGGTTTTCGAGCTAGAGATGCCAACACCTCCTAACATAAAACCTGTTGACTAATGGGTCTTCGTTAGAAAGCTTAGTGAGAAAAAGAGATGGTAATCTCGCCTTATGGCGCAAGGCTTCTCACAAAACGCCCTAGAACCGACTACGATGAGACATATTCTCTCGTAATGGATGTCATTGCACTCCACTACCCTATTAGTTTGGTAGTTTCCGAATAACTGAACATGCAGCTTACAAATATGGTCACTATGTATCTCTATAGGGATCTAGATACGGAATATACATAAAGATTCATGGTGAACTTCATTTACCCAAGTCAAGTGGCTCTAGACCATGGAGCGCGTTTACAAAGAGGTTGAAACGCTCACTAAAGTGACTACTTGATTGGGAAGGGATATGCCCACGCGTTTCTATGACAAGTTTCAGATTCTATCGCGGTTCATGTTGGACATGATCTTCTTTAGAAGCCCTTAAAGAGTTAAGGAAAACCGCTGAACACTTGAAATCTGAGTTTGAGATGAAGGATTTTGGGAGAACACGATTATGTCTCAGTTTGAAACTTGAGCATCGTGTCGATAGATGGTTAGGCATTTTGACAAAGTCAAGCCTTCAAGCACCCCCATGATCGTCCGTAGTCTTGATCCTGAAAAGGATCCTCTTCGTCGAAAGGATGATGATGAAGATGTGCTAGAGGCAAAAATGTCTTACTTAGTACAATAGGCGCATTATTGTACTTATCTCAATGCACAAGACCAGACATCTCATATGTTGTGAACTTGTTAGCTAGATATAGCTCTGCGCCAACGCGACGCCATTGGATTGGTGTAAAAGATATCTTTCGATACTTGAGATGTATGAATGATATGGGCTTGTTCTATCCCTATAGAGAGATGATGGATTCGGACCCATCACACACCAGGTACGCCGCCAACCCTGGCTTGCATCCATTATCCCCATTCCAAAACGACATGTGTTTTGGAAGGTTTTGCTGATGTTGGGTATCTGTCTGACCCACACAATGGTCATTCCCAATCCGGTTAAGTGTTCACCATGGGAAAAGACCGTGACATCTTGGAGGTCTACATATTAGACTCTAGTCGCTATATCTTCGAACAATGCAGAGATCATTGCTCTTCACGAAGTGGTTCGTGAATATATATGGATTGGATCCATAATTACGCATGTTCGAACAATTGTGGTTTGAAGTCTACCTCAGATGAGCCTACGAGCATTTAGGATAATGCTACTTGTTTTGAACAAATGAGGCAAGGCTACATCAAAAGCGACAACACCAAGCATAATCAGCAACAACAGACACTCATCGAGATCAAAGTGAACTAGGTTCGATCTGAGGACAGTGAGGCAGACTTGTTTACTAAGTCATTGCCTAATACCACGTTCGAGAAACATGTGGCAAGAATTGGCTTGCGGAAATTATCTGAACTCCCATGATCGTAGTCATCAGGGGGAGGTGCAGACATCAGGGGGAGATGTCTACATGTCCGTCTCGAATCGTGAAGGGTGTGTTATGCTCTTTTTCCCCTTCGACCGAGGTTATTTTTGTCCCACTGGGTTTTTGTTACTCGGCAAGGTTTTTAACGAGGCAACAAGAGAAGCGCCGCGTTTGGGCAACACAAGGGGGAGTGTTGAAGGAAAACCTAATTTGTGTTTAGCCCAAACTCTAGGTTAATTGACCTAGTGGTAATAGGATTTAATTACAAGGATCTAGAATCCTAATCAATGTAGAATTACTTTCCTTGTATGATTGAGATTCTATGCATTGTAATCCTCTATATAAAGAGACCCCTATTATCAATGAGAATACACAGAAAATTTCTCCCAAATTCAATTTCTCTACAACATAGGATACTTTCCAAGTGATGTACAAAATTTTCCCTTTTTTTTTTTACGATTTTTCAAAATCGCAAACCACCAAAATCTTAGAAAATTTGATATTTTTAATACCAACACTAACATGTCGTAAACATCATTAAAGAATGGACTGTGGCTGAGATGATTTGAGTGAAATCAATTAGCTTCTAGTCCCATCTACACCCATGCCAAATCTGGAATGCATAAAACACATAAATAGGATTTGGAATTCCTTTTTCAGGTCGATCAATATCTGCGTGAATTATACTTGTCTTTTTCATTGACAAGTTAGTAAGTTGGTTCCGGTAAAAGAAGAAACAAGGAAAAAGATGGATGAGAAGTTCTTGTGTACGGCAGTTGGACCACGTGTTTGGTATAGCTAACTAATCAAAGACTTAACATGAGATATTTTAGATATTTTATTTTAAAAAGCATGGACAGTTTCGAAATAAAGATAAAATTTGTTGGGTTTTAATTGAAATACGTAAGAATTTTTTAAGATGTATGCATCGTTCGTCGTCATCTCAGCTCGATTGATAATAAATATTTAAAAAATAGAAAAATCTAGCTAGATGGCTAGGTAGCTCCATAGTTGGAATCTCAAAGTCAGTATTATCCCCATCGCGCTATTAACGTATTACAAAGACAAGACTAGAATTCTAGAAATGAAAAATGTTGATTTGATATTCGAAGGGGCAAATAAAGTCGTTCACGGCGCCGAAATCCCCGGGGACCAATCCCTCTCAATCTAGAAATATGTAATTACAAGCCTAAATTAGTTTAGTTATATATATTAAGCACGTGTATATTTTTTCTCTCGCATGTGTATGCCTGTCAACCTCAGCAAAGAAACACATCCACTGACAATATTAGTCTCCACAAAGCAGTCACTTTGAACATCTCACGGTTAAGATTGAACTTGCTTAACTTTAGAGGTTTGTAGCTTTCGTGGCTAAGAATTTATCGTTTTACGATACGTCGAAATATAAATTTTTATATTGAATACAGTTGCATAAAACAAAAATAAAAGTTTGGATAACAGTTGTGAAACAATTCTGATGACTATGTAATAGTTAATGATGTACTCGTAACGCAGTCTACTTTTATTCTTATAAAAATTGTTTTGAAATTTCGTCTTTGAAAAAGAAATATGACGTTATGTTAGTCACTTTGTTTGTATTATTTATGACTATTCATAAAGGGGAGTGAAATTTGCACACCTCTAATTACAAATGGCACCCTTTTATTTTTTTAATATTATTTCTTCTCACAATTTTTTACACTTCCTAAAATACCCTAAAATCATTTTTTTTTTCTTTCTTTCTTCCTTTTTGGGTCCTCTCTCTCTCTCTCTCTCTCTCTCTCTTCTCCAAAACCACGACCATCTTCTCTCTTTCTTCTCCATGTACGAGCGCAAGCTGGGTTCCTCTTTCTAGCTGCGAGGTTAAAGAACAGAGACCCATTTGCAGAGCCATGGATTCGAGGGCGGCGCAAACGGCGTTGATTTGGGCGAATTTGACATATCCAAGACCCAGGAAAGTTGATTTTGACACCCCGAATCCTCTCTCTGCACCCGGACCCTTCTCTCCGCATCTACCTCTTCACACACACTAGCCCAGTTTGATTCCGCTGCAACAAGTCAACAATCTCGGCAACTCCTCTCTTTGATATGTCGGGTACCACCCAAAAATGATTCTCTCACATCAGTCGACGACCTCCAAGCCCACCCAGAGTTTGAAATTATACCTTAATTAAGAATTGCACAAATTGTGATCTTCATTCCAAATTCAATTGCAGGTTGTATCGATTAGGCCAGTTCACGCATTAGCACACACCAACAACAGTGTGGATGTTCTCTAATAACGCAACCCATGACAATTGGTGGATACCCTTCTCTCTCTCGTTCCCTTCTCCAATTCGAAGTTCAAACCTCCTGACATTGACAACAACCCACAAAACTCAACCAAATTTCCAGAATCCCACAACGTCGAAATTCAAACAAAACTATCTTATAATTAGGACAATGGCAATCCCAACCACAACAGCCACAACACATGAATTCCAAGCCGATTCAACATAATTCCAGCTGACCTTTAACTTACAGAATCAAGTGAATGTCTTTGAGCTGCTGCCACTTCACATTTGCGACACAAAACAACCAACTGAAGAAAACTCTCCCCCAGGTTCACCATCTCCATCACTTTCACCAATTCTATAAATTTAACATACCAATTATCAATGCTCAATGTAACATACAAAATCAAATTGACAAAGGGTATCAGACAACCCTAAACCACCACTGTGCACAATGATTTCGACAGTGGCCGAGGATACCGAAATACCAAGTCTCCCAAATGTAATCGAATTTGAAAATTTTTTATACCAGAACATAGAGCTCAACGAGAGGACTAATTTCCTTACCTTGCATGTCATCATCGGCGACTCCGGAAAACACAAGAAAACCTTCGAAGCCAAAGAAACTCCTCAACTTCGAATTGACTATGCCGTAGCCCGTCGGTGGAAACCCAAGCTATAGGTTTGGTCGCAACGTCGAGGTGGTCCTAAAGCAGGCAGTGTGCCACCGAGAAGAGGCCAGACGGAGCTGGAAAACTGATTGGGAAGTGTCTATTGATACTCATCCAAGTTCTAACCAGCTTGGGCTCGTACGTGGAGAAGAAAGAGAGAAGATGGTCGTGGTTTTAGAGAAGAGAGAGAGAGAGAGGACTCAAAAAAGAAAAAGAAAAAAATCTGACTTTATGATATTTTAGGAAGTATAAAAAGTTGTGAGATAAAACAGTATTTAAAAAAATAAAAAGGTACATGTGCCATTTGCAATTAAGGGTGTGCAAATTTCACCCCCTTAATTTGAACGGGGGAGCTCCTTCGAATGCTCGCTAGTCCATTCCTCTTTCAATATCTATTTTGAGACGCTGGTACGTTTTGGCCCGACCTACTTGTGGTCATCCGCTTTTCTCAATTTCTCAATACTAGGCAAAGTCTGTGTGAACGACACCTTAAACATGGAAAAGGTGCATTAGTGGTCCAGGCCATGTACTGCATTTTGGTCATTGTACTGCGTAATTTTATTATGATTTTAATCCTCATAAAAATGTCTCATAATCTTTCAATGTTTCTTCTATCAAATTTCGACTTGTATTTATAAGTTCTAAATAAATACATACGTTTGTTGGAGAGAAAAAAAAAATACAGACAAATGAGCTGGATTTAGACCGTAGATGGTAACGGAAGTAGACAACATAAACGAAAATGACAAATAGAAACCCACATAGACACTGGTTTAGATTGTATCAATCTGCAAGGACTAATTTTGGCCTAAAACTAAACATGCCTAGAGTTGTCCTAGGGCTTTTGGTCCTTCGGTCCCCTACTTTGGCCTTAATATAGAAATAGCCCCAAACTAAAAAATTCGTATATTTCACGTTTCTCTTTCACGTCCAAATCACTCCCCACTACTAAAAACCCCCCTTTAACTACCATTCCCGCACTCTCATACCCATATCATCTTCTCTCTTTGAAAATTATAACTTTGTGTTATGTATAAATAGGATCAACCTTAGACGCCAAAAGCAGCAGCATCAGCTACTAAAATACCCATCATGAATTGCCCACAGGATTGGCCCGAGCCTATTGTCCGAGTACAGTCCCTGTCAGAAAACGGCGTCGTACCCGATCGGTACATCAAACCACCGACGGAAAGACCAAGCTCCGATCACCCCACCGACGCCAACATCCCCATCATCGACTTCCAACCCTTGCTATCATCAGATAACGGCGACGATGGTCTCCGTGCCGCCACACTTGCTAAAATCTCAGAGGCTTGCCGGGAGTGGGGCTTCTTTCAGATAGTGAACCACGGCGTCAGTCCAGAACTGTTGGACCAGACGCAGAAGGTTTGGCGGGAGTTTTTCCATTTGCCGATGGAGATGAAACAGGCCTATGCCAACTCGCCCAAGACTTATGAAGGGTATGGGAGCAGGCTTGGAGTTGAGAAAGGCGCCATTCTTGACTGGAGTGACTACTATTTCCTTCACTTTCTTCCGTTTTGTTTGAAGGACTACAACAAGTGGCCTTCCATCCCGGACGGCAGGTAATTCAAACATATCCAAACTCTCCGACCTATTCTAGTCTTAACTCATTTTCATACTTTGTCTCGTAAGCAAGAGGTCAAAATATATATCTTATTTGGTCTAAACAGTATAAGTTTGTGCATGCAGTAAACGCTGTCATATAGGTCTCAAGGTAAATGAGATCTACTATTGGAGTTTAAATTCCACCTGAGGGATCTCTCATAGTACATGTTAAATATGCACATGCTACAAAAAAGTGTTATGACATGGACATGCATTACGTACGAAGATAATGATATAATATGAATGGTTGAGGACTTGAGGTGCATCTGTGATCTCAACTGTTGATAGAGATAATTTTAAAGATTTGTCGGTTTTTCATTATTCCTAAAACCAATTTTATTAGGATGATGGACTAATAAATATCATGTATTAATTATCGTATCAATATCTTATTTAAGAATCAACATGAAATACTTATAGATGTTTTCATGGCTTTTCAGGGAAGTGATAGATGAGTATGGGAGGGAAGTAGTGAAGCTGTGCGGGAGATTAATGAAGGCTTTATCACTAAACATTGGATTAGAGGAAGATTTTCTTCAAAACAAATTTGGAGGGCAAGACATTGGGGCTTGTCTAAGAGTGAATTTCTACCCAAAATGTCCTCAGCCAGACCTCACTCTTGGTCTCTCATCACACTCCGACCCAGGAGGCATGACCTTGCTACTATGTGATGAACATGTCGCCGGTCTTCAAGTCCGAAAAGATAACAGTTGGATCACTGTGAAACCAGCTCCCCATGCTTTTATCGTCAATATCGGAGATCAAATTCAGGTGAATTTTCATTCTTGGTTTTATTTGTATTTTTTTTTTTATGGAAAAAAAATTTGGACAATTTCTCGATTCATTTGTATTCTTTTAATTTATTGTAGTACTTTCTAGACCAAAATTAATTTCATGAACCAGAAGCACATGGAGGGGTCATATTTGTTTAATTTGATGGAGTACTAGAAGCTAATTACGAGTCATGTAGACTATTTTTGGTCAAAACGTGCATAATCATTCAATTTATATTCATGTGATGGAGTCGTGTTTCTGAAATCTGAACATGCCCATAAGAGTAGGGTGGTTCATGAACAAGTTGTTGTTCAAAGTAAAGTTTTTTTGGAACCTAAGCGACATACATTATCTTAATATTCCAAAAGAAATGAAACTAACATAATTGTTTCGTGGGGAAAACATATTCATCACGTTTACTTACTTGGAATGGAAAATAATCATGAATCGGAGACAAGTGGAATGGGAGAAGAAATGAATCGGTATTGATTCAGGAGGAATGATTCATAAACTCATCTCCCCCCTTCGTAATCGAATTCCTGAGTATTCAAGAATCGATTCCTGATAAATAGGTGAGACCTACACCAATTCCGATTCCTTCATGTGTTAGTAAACACAGAAATTCTTTTACCTGGAATCATTCCGATTCCTTTATGTGTTAGTAAACACAGGGGTGTTTTTACTCCGTAATCATTCCATTCTATTCCAAGTAAGTAAGTTTTTATCAATCTCTTTAAAGTCTCAAGTTGCTACTTGAAAAATGAAATTCTTTTAGTAATAAAAAGGAAAAAATGGATAGACATTAATTTTTTTGGTTAAAAATACATGCTACATGTGCTTGCAAGTTGCTAAACGTCTACACTCATTTTTATAACATGTTCTATTGTCTCTCGGTTTTATCTTTGTCTTATAATCTTCTGTATTGGGTCAATAAGCTTATGAGTAACTGATAAGCAAAATTTGTTTGACATAGGTTTTAAGTAATGCAATGTACAAGAGCGTTGAGCATAGAGTGCTCGTAAACCCAGCCAAGGAGCGACTGTCACTTGCATTCTTCTACAATCCAAAGAGTGACATACCCATCGAGCCGGTAAAAGAGCTCGTCACGGAGGATAGACCTGCACTATACCCGCCAAAGACATTTGACGAATACCGGCTTTACATAAGAATGAGGGGTCCAAAGGGAAAATCTCAAGTCGACTCCATAAAATGTCCGCGAGGATAATAGTCATACAAATTTAATTTCTTCATTGTAAATTACATGATGAACATCCTCGATCCCTTGATTGAATTAACAGTACAACTTGTAATCATAAGAGTTTTTCTATTGGGACCTCGATATTTGCTCATTTAACCTCTTATGCTCTTTTCACCTCTTATTTGCTTTTTAATAAGTAAAATTTGCTATCTAAACCTCTTTCAAATACCTAACTTAACCTTACTTATAAGGGTTTTTGTCCATTTACCTCATTTCTAGGGATTTTTTTTCTTACAAACCCCATTAAGTTTTTTAAATTCCCTCTTAACCAATACACTCGAAGAGAGTCTTCCCTAATACCCCATTAAGATTTTTTTTTCAAATTTTTTTTAATACCATTTTACCCCTAACCCCTTTGTTACTTAGAAAGAGAGAGAGAGAGAGAGAGAGAGAGAGAGAGAGAGAGAGAGAGAAACCATAGGAGACTTCGCCGGAGCCAGTCATCGATCGCCGGATTCCTGTCACCAGTCACCAAATTCAGGCCAACTTTCACAGAATTCCGTTCACCGATAGCCGGATTCCGATCACACCTGATTTTTCTGAAAACCTCTATTGCCCCTCCAATAGACATCTATTGAGGGGCAATAGACGCATATCAGCCATGTATTGCCCCCCAATAAACGTCTATTGCCCCATAATAGAACTTTTGGAAGTCGGAATGAAAACTAATATTTCTAAGATTAGACAAATAAAATTTTGATTAAAGAAAAAAAACGAAGAGATTATATAATTTAAAAACGTCTATGGCCCCTCAATAGACGTTTATTGCCCCCCAATAGACTTAGCAGACCTCTATTGCCCTAATATAATTTTTTTTTCTTTTCCATTTTTCTTTCCTTCTGGACCTTCTGCCCCAATTTTACTCAAAAAAAAAATTGATTTGGGAAAGGAGAACTAATATATATGAAAGAATGGGGCCAGTTATGAAAGAACGGATGATGATATATATGAGTTACTGTAAGGAAGTTTTTATCCCCCAAAGGTCCACCAAAGTAGAATTAATGCTCAGCCTTACATTTAGTATACTAATATATACGCCTTCTGTGCTTCTGCTATTTTCTTGAAGTTGTTTGGTCTGGTTGTAAAGCATGAAATGCGATCCACCATTGCCCACATAAACAATTGGACTTTGACTGCCAATAATTTATCATCATCAAGGGCCAAACGAATGGAGGATGATATCCCTGAGTTACTGAAGGAACCTTCTAAAGCTGCCAATGGTTCACCAAACCAGAAACGTGTCACCTCCACAATCCAAAGCTGAGAAATTGCTGTCAAGGCCTCCTAAAGGCTTGAGAAGTGGCTGCAAATTCATTTTGCAGGCTATGCCTTCTTTCCCTGAAGGTTCGTCGGACTTGCTTCCACTGTAGCTCATTGTCTTCACCGGATCGGAACTCCGGTCTCCAAGGAGTCGCGACATTACCGAGCTTCAGGACTTTGGAACCATCCATGTTACGATCTGAAATTTAAGCTCCGGTGGTAGATCGGTGGAGATAGACCTTGCCGAACACATGGAGATTGGTGATGAAGTCGATGAAGCAGACGTTCTTGAAGAGCATGATGGTGGGCGAGAGCGTCATCGTTGAGAGAGAGAGAGAGAGAGAGAGAGAGAGAGAGAGAGAGGCTTCGGCCGAAGGGATGAGATAGAGAGTGTGGCAATGGCTGTAATTCTTTAATTGGGCTGGGGTAAAATGGTTATTTGTTGTTAAATTGTGTAGGTGGGAATAAAAATCTGTTGTTGGGGTAAGTGAGATAATTTTTGCTTATTTTGGTGCTTTGGGTCAAGGACCCTACTTATAAATGGAATATTTCGAGCATTAAATATGGGTTTGAATGCTTTCATAATTATTTGTTTGCCAAAAAAAGAAAATTTTAAAATAATTATTGAAAAAAAGTCATAGCTTGATAACTAATTAAAAAAATATTACCATAATTGTTTTCAAGCCTAATTTTTCATGTTTTATGATTATAAAAATTAAATTTGCTCATTTTATTATTTTTATTTAACTTTATCTTATATACTGCTTCACAGGCTTATTTGGTTTAGTTTACACAATGGCTCTCTATCTCTCGTTTCATGATCTTGTTATACTAATGAGAAGAACATTTATCTAATATTTATCTATTGCATCATAGCTTTGTTCTCGTATAATTCACCAAGTAATTTTAAATACATTTTCTTTTGAATCTTTTTAATCTTCGAAAGTTTTCATGAACAAATAAAATTATAAATGAGATTTGAAAATGGAAATGAATAATAAAATTAGTATAAAGGTTTGGAGAGAGAACAAAAATGTATATTTTTTCTTAATATTTTGTTGTCTGTAACGATCTTTTCATATCAGGATATATATATGTCATTTAATAATTAAAAAATAAGGGAGATTTAGTAAGTATATTAAAAGAGCCCAATTGAAACTCTCTAATCCTAAAGGAATGAGACGGATGAATCGGATTGAGTCATTGAGGTCATCACCAGTGAAGTATAGTGAAAAATTAATTAAGTAAAGAAAAGTTATTGGAGAGGCTTCAAGTTTCTTGTTATTTGATTATTACGATCAATGTGTTCTGGGGTCTACAAAGATCCTAGTTAATTACATCTGATGATAAAGCTTTGTCACACTTAATTGTCTCCATTGATTGTGGTAACAATTAAATAAGTTGTTTTATTTAGGCCGTTAATTAGTTAAACATAATGTATAGTAGAAGGATTAGTATAATGGCCACATTTATAATACCTCATGCATGCATGAGTTATTCCATGCATGATGCATTGTAGTATGTTTTTTCTAAGACAAAAACAAAAAACAAAAAAACAAAAAAAACTTTGTAGTATGTTTTAAATTATTCCGATTGAGAAGATTTTAGGTTAGGTGTTTGGACTATTAGATTGGTCCAATCATTCTATAAAGAATAACTCGTGGTCTCTTCTTATCAGTTGAACTGGCTAATGAATTTGTCAAGCAATCGGACGCAAAAATGTATTCTCTCCTCTATTAGTCTAAATTAGGGCTGCCACTTAGTTTGATAATTACCAAACCGATCAAATACCAACTGATGTTTTAAGTTTGATAAACAGATTTTTTAGTAACCGAGAGCGATAAAACCAAAATAAAAAATTACCAAAAAAGTTGGTTTTATTTTGGTGAATACCGAATCTACCGATTATCTAAATATTAGCTTTATATACTATACTTTTCGATACACATACATGTATATTAAGAAATAAACATAAAATTTTTCATAATAGTATGAATCTTAGTACATATACTACATTAATAGTACATGTATTTTAAGTAATTTAGTCAAAGATGGTTAAATAACCTAGTTTTATTGAAAATGTCTAAAACTTGATGTCATAAATACAAAAGAAAGCTATAATTAGGAGATGAATACAAAGTTTACGACTATAAAATTGAAGAACTGAATTTTGTTAATTCTAATTTTTATTACATAATTAGTTGTTCTAAAATTGGTAATATCGAATGAAATACCGAATTTGGTAGATAGATTAAAATCCAAAATTTTTGGTTGGTAACTGGTAGCTCAATTTTGAAACCAAAAACTTTGGTTTTGAAGTTGGTAATACCTATAACCGATTCTAATCGACTGAGTGAGAACCCTAATCTAAACTATACACAAAGTTAACATTAGGAGCAAAAGAGAAAGAGTATAATGGTCAAACACTACTTTTGAGGAATCTAAGTAGATAACCATGGATTATAGTTGCATCCACCTTGGATAGTTTTCCCTCCCTTCATTTGGGCGTTCGATTCATGCTAGCAACCCCATCTAGTTCATTAAATAAATTGACTAGATTCATCATTGTTAAGCAGTAAAGCACACCATAAGAGACAAGCATGTATGTGTATTACTCACTTAATTAACAACTCTAATCTTGTCTTGATCCCACTAAACAAAAGTATCATAGTTTATAGAATTCACATTCATATTTATATATACAAACGACCCGGATCGTCTCCTAAGCACATTTCTCTCCTAACGTACCTAAACTTTCATAGAGATGAAGACACGTTTAAATTTTAACATCCAATGATCTACTATCTCTCTCTCAAACTAAAAAATAAACGATTTTGTAAAAATACCCTCATAATTTTTGTCTGTATTCTCCCCTACTGTCGTCCGAGTCTTCTCTATTCTTTCTGATCTTCTTCCTCCCTCTCTCAATATTAAAGACAACTTTATCATCCTCACTGTCAAACCCAGAAACAGAAACAGAGAGAGAGAGAAGAGAGCTAACCGAGAGCCTCAAACCCATCATGTATATGCTGCTAATAAACCATCACCCAATCCTATAGCAAAACCCAAAAACAGAAATTAAGACTTGAGCCGATCGAAGAGAAAATTCTTCGATAATTGCAACCCCGACAAGTCGACAACCCAATCCTATATGCTGCTAATAAACCATCACCCAATCTTTTTCCTCCCTATCTCCAGAATCAATAGATGCATATGATTCAAGTCTTTATTATAACGTCTATGTTTTGCCCTTTTGCATATATGATGATGTCATAGACTATTCAATGATAAAAGGCAATCCATGGATAGATCTGGGTACAATGTAGCTCTATATTCAAATTGGTTTTCAGTTTCTGACTTTCTGTGGTGTCCGGGTTTTTGTCGATCTGGTTACAATCTAGAACACAAAGGATCATCCCTCCAGAATTCATTCTGGAAGAAGATCAAGATATTATCAATTAAGTTCCATTAATTGATGGGTTTCTTCCCTGTAAAATTTCATTCATTCATTGATCCTTGAATTTCTCTCTTCAAGCGTTGCGGAATCAACAGTACGCATTAATTTGGTTGTTTTATTTTATTTTCAGAAGATCAATTTTAATGAAAACTGCTAGATTAGCAGTTGGTATATTTATTGGTGTTGACTGTTGAGAGAAGGAGTAAAAGAAGAATGAGAGAGAGAGAGAGAGATCAGCACTATGGCGTGAAATGAAGAGAAGAATAACTTGGAGAATAGAACATAGAGAATGGAAAATGAAAAGAAAAGATAGCTTTGTTGTAGACCATTGAATACGAAAATTAACAGGTGTCATTATCTCTGTGAAAGTTTAGGTAGGTTAAGGAAGAAATGTGCTTAGGAGAGGATCGGGTCCTTTGTACAAAAGCCTAAAGCCGTGCTCTCATAGAAGTTTTTTTTTGTATGTTTCAATCATGTTAAAAGTCAGAGTAGTATAAAGTATTAAGGTTCTTCTCGATAGAAATAGTATATGTTTAATCCGAATTTAGCACATGTGTGCTTCTATTTAAGTAGTTTGTACACATTTAAAAATTCATTCAAATATCTAATGATTTTGTCTGGTAATATACATAAATACAAATGGACTCGATCCAGATTCTCTTGTTCCCATTTTATATTGTTTGTAGAATATATGTTGTGGTCGACATCTCGGGCAGTTTCGTTGGTTTGAATTCTGGATTTGAATGGCTATTTTATATTTGCTCTATCACTGTATTGAGTGTATTATTCTATTCATTGTGATGTATGATGTGATGCAATAATCTTGATGGTCCTTGCTCCTCGATCAGCTGCTAAAGATGTTTCTAATAGTTAATATTCTCTGTAGCTAAGCTGCTCAACTGGATCATCTAATTGCTGGAGTTAGAATTGATCGATCTAATATGATTCATTTAAAGAGATTATTCTTTCAACTCATTCTCACTAAAAAAAAATGAAACGAAACATACTTTGGATATATGTACAAGGGACAACTTATTTGAACCGCGTATGATTATTAATTGTTTAGGTATTTGAACTGGGTTTTAGTCTAGGGCTGCATTCGATTTTGACTAGTGTACAGCGACAAGTGGTCAGTTATGAGCACACGAGGAGCCAAACAAGAAGAACAAAGTTCCTCACTCAGATGAAAGACACGCAGCTAGCTGGAAGATTAGGATGATATAAACAAATGAAGAAAGATTGGATTATCCATCTATATCTGTCAGTATCAATTCTGTATCAGAGTCCTATGATAACTCGGCAAGTTCTTGGAAGGATACAAAATGATGAAACAAACTGGTAAAAGGTCTTCTATCTGATGATGACAACACACATTTTTAGAGTAAGAGTTGGATATAAGAAAACAATGGCAACCTAATATCAGTTGGATGATTCAGTCCTCGAATAATTGCATGTATTAGGCATTTGATGGCTTAAGATCATGTCTTTGCATTGGAGATATTTGTGGCAACAGATCATCTGGTCTCTGTAATATTTGCAAATAACAGTACTGATGGATTCATCACCTACTATATGACTCTATCTATATTGGTACAACTAACCCTAATTATCGGTATTTACCAAATCTCTGTAACGGCAAGAGGGATCATTTGGATATTTTCTTCATCAACTTTTTCCTGAAAACTCCATGTATCATTATGTATTCTTAAGATAAGCATATTAGTTTAACTTGACGATCGAAATATCTCAAAGGAACTGAAGTAAGAAGGTGTGGTTCTTCTTTGCCACTCCTATAAAAGAAAAACTTTTGGTACGTCATATTTTCATTACATATAGTTGAAAACTATGTTACATCTACTAAGATTAATATAAGGAAATGAAGTTTATACTCCATATTTTACAATTCACGCTCTCTCTTCTCATTTTTAGTAACTTAAAAATTTGTCTTTAATAACTTAAATTTTATATCTTTATAAGAATTACAATAAAAAATGAAAAGAAAGAGTGTGGATTATAAAAATAGATTAAATTTTAAATTGAGAAAACACTATAAAAGACATGATCGATCGAAATAAGACCACCTTTAAGAAAAAAAATCTTCGATCCATCACTGTGGCATTTTTTAAGAACCTCTAGAAACCATTCAGATTTGAATTCCGTCACTTGATTACAGAGAATGGTCATGACTCATGAGGCCAAAGGTTCATGCATGTTATGTAAAATGCTAGTGGGGGATGATATATTATTAGGAAGGAAGGTACACGTTGCACCACTAGGTAAGGGAAGAGAATAAGTTTCAATGGTGGAATTATTTTTGTTAGTGGGGGCTATGCCGTCCTTGTTCCGGGGACAAAGGTTTAATAATGTTGGAGTTAAAGTCAATTAAGCACGTGTGGTATTTCACCACCACGTTTATTTTCTGGCCGGAATATGCTGTGGTCGGCAGTGTACCACCACCACCATCAATAATTGAAAGAGCTAGGGTCACCTGGGTTTTCATTTTCATATTTGGACAGACAGAAGAAAGTTCAAAACCAAAAAGAAAAAAAAGAAAGTTCAAAACCAAAGAGAAAAAAAAGAAAGTTCAAAACCACGAGCCCAAGTTTACCACAACGCACGTGAAAGCGTCAACGCCTATCTCCAAATTGCTCAAGTGGTCATCTAAAAATTCATTAACAAATTAGATGTGGCAATTTCTGGGACAACATATATCTATACTATTATTAAGAGAGGAGGATTTGTTAACTAAAATAAAAAAATTTGACAAAAATGACCTTAGAAAATTAAAAAACTTTGAGAATTAATTAAATCACAAGGACAATCATGACATTTACAAAATGTATTTTTATTATAAAAAAAAATCAACAACCCACTTTTTACTCCCACTATCTTTTCTTTGTAATGATAGATTTCTTTTTATTTCTGAAAAAATAAAATAAAAAATATTTGCACATGCAGAACATGTGTGGAGAATGGCTAGTAGATACGAATACGAATCAAACTCGATATGAATTTGACATCCTACTTTATCTAATCCATACGAATCAAAAGTATGTGATGTTTCAATTTTTCTAATCCATGATGTTAACAGATTGAACACATTTGCGTATAAGATTAACCTCGAGTACATTAATTGTCGAAGACTAGCTCAATGCAATGGCTAACAATGATAGATTTCTTTTTTATTTCTGAAAAAATAAAATAAAAAATATTTGCACATGCAGAACATGTGTGGAGAATGGCTAGTAGATACGAATACGAATCAAACTCGATATGAATTTGACATCCTACTTTATCTAATCCATACGAATCAAAAGTATGTGATATTTCAATTTTTCTAATCCATGATGTTAACAGATTGAACACATTTGCGTATAAGATTAACCTCAAGTGCATTAATTGTCGAAGACTAGCTCAATGCAATGGCTAACAATGATGGTAGACAGCTCTAGAAGAATAAGAAGCCGATCCACCACTTGCGGAGTTGATTTACCAGTACATCCCCTCTGGGAGAATCAAGTAAAGTATTTAATCTGTCAAATCGGATGTGCAAAGCAGAAATATATCAAGGAAACTTGAATGAAACAAAATCGTTTCTATACAATGAACAAAGAGGAACACAAACAGCAGGGGTGAAAAACCGTAGTTTAAACTTCTGAGACTAAGAGAGTACCTACCAGCCTATCACAGTCATAGAATATGACAGGCTGATAATTTAAAAAGGATCCCAAGATGCAATAAAAGAAATAAAACCTAGATTTAGATCACTAATTCATGTTGATATCAGTCATCACTGCCTTCCCTTCTTTGAGCAAGAAGGGCATTTGTACTGCTGGATATACTCGGCCTTGGATGGTGTTATCTTCACACACTTCCCATGGTACCATCTCTCACAGATGTCACAGCCAATCCAAAACTCATTAGCACTGTAATTTCCCCCACAGCTTCCACATAGAGTTTCACTATGCTCATCTCCATCCTCCACGTAATTTTCATCGAGCAACGTACTATTGGTCCTCATAGGTCCATCAGTTGATCTCTGCAAAGCAGAGGTGAGTCTATAAGCCCAAAGTTTGCATAAACGGGAAGAGCATCTTAAAAACCCAAAAGCTACTTTATTGTCAAAGAGAGAGTATCACCTTTGCATTGTTCCTGGATTTGCTTCCACTATCTGCACTGGGTTTGTCTCTAGCGGGCTTCCTTCCAGTTACGACTTCAAAGACAGTTGGCAGATCATTTGTCAAGCTAAATAGACGCTTCCTGTTAACAAAAAGAACACAAATAAGGTTATTTCTGCACACTTGCAATCTCCTGTGTTTGGGGTTACCATGATTGATGGCCCAGAAATCACAAGTTAGATATGTTGGGCCATTGGCCTTTACAATAAGGTGGTCCAATATACCATATTATATGATCTATACCAAGGATCTGAAGAAGATTATTGATTCAGGATGTCAGTGCATACAAAGCTCTGAATGAAACAGCTTAAGAAGGGAGTGAAAAGGAAAGCTCTGAATTGGATGTCTGGGGATACTAAGAGATAAAGACACATAGAATCAGCGCACAGACTAAAAGACACTTCCTTTAGTGTCTGAGTATAAAAAGTATCGAGAATTATTTGCAACCACAGAATTTTTATTTTCTTTTTGGTGATATGCAGCAACAAAAAATATATTGAGGATCGGATATGTCAAGAAAAAAAAATTCAGCTACATGTGCACTCAATATATTTCCCATCAATTAGGCATGATTACAAATCCATGATTCAGAGAATAGAAAAGAATCAGCACCAGGCTTAGTAGAGTTGAGTTAAAGCAATAATGGGAATTCACCCCTGGGAAATCAGCAAAATTGCTTAAAAAAGACATAGAATAAGCTTGCATAATTCCAAAATATCATCAAACAAAAGTAGTTTGTTTAAGACTTGCAGAGGAAGTCCACCCTAGTGCTGGGGAAAGTGTTTTTTCATACATTCTCCAACAGGGAAAACATCTTTCTTGATTGACAGGCACATACTCTCATTGGGTCCTTAAATCACGTCTTATTTCTTAGCTACCAACTCAGATATGAGAATTGCAGATGCATTGAGTCTCACCAAAATTAAACATCTTGATTTGATCTAATGACTAAAAAGGACCTTGAAAAATGAACAACATATAGGTTTTCTATATTGCTTCATGTTTAAGAGACAACAAGTTATTTTCATTATCGAACAAACACAAGTGTCATAAGAATTAGAAGTCTTACTTAAAAAAAAAAGAAAAAAAAAAGGTGTCTAATGCTAGTTCTCTACCTATGTTTTCATGTAAACAATTTGCAACTATACAATATCAGGCCCCCTAAATTATCATATGTTCTACTCCTATTAAAAAGAAAGTAATCAGCCGTCTAATCCAAATCTTTGAATTTATTTAAAAAGAAAGTAATCAGCTGTCAAGTCCAAATCTTCAAAAAATCAAAGCAAAGAAACATTAGTCTTTCCAAGAGGCAATTAGAGTTCATCAAAAGGGCTAAAATGCCTGAAACACAGATCTTTGGTGAGTGCATAAGAATGTAAAAAGAGAAACAATGGCATTATTTGCACATATACAAGAATGGTTACAAACAAGTTGCACAAAAACCACCACATCCACTAAAACATTTAAATCCACGAAAAACATCAAGGAAAAGAACAATGAACCTCTCATTCCGGTTAAGGCGAGCACCAAAGTAGAAAGACACAGACAGCAACCAAGAATCACTATGCACTGCAATCAAAGACAGCCAATCTTGGCGGTTCATCCCATCTCTCGCAAAATTAATCCCCAACGCAGGCTCCGGAAGCTCCGGCGGCACTTCCTCCGCCGGCAGATTCACCTCCCACGACTCATCCGGGTGTCCATACAAGCACAAATTCTCCTTCTCTGAAACAGAATAACCAACAGTAACTACACCAACTAAAACTAACTAACCAAACAAACAAACAAACAAAAAAACAGAAATTAAACTAAACCAATACAAAATTTTACGCCTTTCTACATTTCAACTCAATCAAAACCTACCCTTCACTTAAAATTATCCTTAATATTCCAGTACCAAAAATTAACTACGTAATCATGCACTAAAGACTCAATCTTTACTTTTACTCTATATATAGAAAGAAAAATCGAAGCAGGAACAGACCTGGATCGCAAAGCGCATAGAATTCATCCACATCTGAAAACCCAAAAAACCAATGTGTCAATCACACACAGATATATATATATATATATACACACACACACACAGCTGAGCCTCACACACACACACACATATATAGCATTATCGAGAAAGAGAGAGAACCGTTGGTAAGGGCGCGAACGATGCCAGAGCGACGAGCGCTGTAGTCTCTGAAGATCTCTTCGACGCTGCGAGGGCTCGAAGATGGCATTGTGTTAATACTCGGCTAATTTTTTTATTTTTTTTATTTTTTTGACTGATGGGTTAGATAAGGAGAAAGATCTGGGCTTTAACTTTGGGCCCGGGGAGAAGTAATTATTAGATGGGGCATAGTTGGTTGCTTTTAGTAAAAGTGCTTTTGTTCTAGCAAGGCACTTTTTCTTTTCCGCTTTCTTTTACTTTCACGGAAGCACAATACAGCTTAGATTGAATTCACATTCACATTCACATTCACATTCACATTCACACGTACACACTTGCTGCAGATTATGTACCATGCACAAGCAAAACCCTATTACAACCGTGGGGATTAAGACGATAAGTTCGGACCAAGGGTCCCCCGGAAAGGGCAAACAAAAGAGCTAAACAAGGGTTTACTACCTTGCTACAAGTTACAAGCTACAAGCTAGTAAGCTACCTTATACATCTAATATACAAGGATAGATACTTTTCTAAGCAAATGCCTACTCACTTTAGTATGATTTTAGGTAGGAGGTAATTTTCCGGTGATGACTCCTCCTCCAAGCAGATGCCCTCACAAGGTTTAAGTTTTACAGTAGTACGAGCATTGAGGTTATGTCTCTTCTGAACCTCTGCAAATCCTCTGCTCAACACTTGCTCCACCCAATCTTCCACCACCCTGTACTTGTCTGACAAATATGCAGCTGCAAGTAGTTGTTCTACGACCTGTGTGTCGATTTCTAGCAAACAGTCTGAACCAACAAGCTTGTGGAAACTGTTTTTGATCTCCTTTGACATTTTCTCAGCACGTGCATCAAAATCAACCGGCTTGAATACCACTGTTTCATCCACCTGATTGGTGAATTCTTGCAACCAGGAATTGGAGTTTTCAGAGAAGCAGTCATTTTCGGAGGTCTCATCATCTAGGCGTTGCACTGCATTCTCTTCTGCTGGAAGGTTGAGATCCAGATACCTAGTCGACGTTTTGTTAGGCCGTTTACTTGTCTCTGAGACTAGCTCTAGAGGTTCATCTGTACCAGACAGCTTCCTTTTGTTCAGAAAATGAGGGATGCTTTCTTTAGTTGTATTGGAGGATGTCCTCCAGTTTTGGCTTACAGTAATGCCTTCAAGCGCGCATTCAACTGTAATCTGCAAGGGCCACCCTTTTGCTTGTGAGATTCTTTCCTCGGAATAGTTGGAAGGTGCCTTTTTAGAAGTGAGAATGCTGCAGTCCTTTTCTGTAGTTGTAATAAACATTGCATTACTTGTGCTGACTTGTCTTCCATGGGAATCTGAAAATTTACCGGTCAAAACAGCCTGGGACAAACTATTTTGAGCCACAACATCAGCCTTGTCTACATTTTCTAGGAGGACAACGGACAATGGTTTCTTGCACAGTTCTCCAGCAACATAATCAACAACTGTCTTACCTCTACACTTTGCATCATAACCATTCAACACTTGACAACCGAACATTGTGTCTGAATGCACCATCCCATCCTGAGAATTCAGATCCACACAGATCAATTGTTTCTGGCTCCCATATAATACCTCAGCAACCACACTAGCAATTTTCTTTTTACCATACCTATCTGGTCCAACAAAGTTGAACCACATTCCCCTTCTGTGCCTAGCTCCAGTCCGATGTTCACTTCTTGAGTGGCAACGAGCTATTCGTTGGCTAATAGCACTTATAGCTTCAGTTTGCCAGCCCACTCTCTCAAAGAGGGCTCTGAAAAGCATCTTGACATCACTTGGATCAAACTGCCCATGTTTGTCAGGACTTGAGCAGAATGATGACTGAGCAGTATAAATAGAGGAATTGCCATTGAATAAATCTACATCAGAAGACGAGAAACCTGATATGTCATGTTGACGTCCTTCATCCAGATTTAAGTTCAACTTACTAGCAGGAGAAGAGCAAATTCCTAATCCTAAATCTGTTGTCACAGAAGCGGAAGATGTTGGAGAAGTTCGGCTACCCTCAACAATGCTTGAATTGGACAAACTGTAAGAGGACTTAACACTACCCGATTCAATATCTTCATCTTTTGTAGGTTTTTCCCATACTCCGGAGGAGAAACTTTCACTCTTAGCCTTCGGAGGAACGCTGGACTGAGATGTGGATATCTCTTGCACATCTACGGGGATGCATGAATTTTCATTTGAAGAAATATTGGTCTTGTTGCTGTGATTGTGCTTCTTGTCTTCAGCAGACTCAAAGCCCACTATAGTTGGAAACAAGTTTGCTAAAGGCGGGGGGCGAGATTCATGAGTATTATCATCCCCTTTCCCTTGCAAAACTGTAACTTTGGAACTTGATAGCACTCCATTGTCTTTGGTCTGCACTGAAGAGAGATAAACTAATGTTCAAACGAAAAATGTAAAAACTACATAATAAATTTATATATATATATATATATATATATATATTTTAAATAAGAGCTAGTGCAGCCGCCCTCAAGCCTATTTTTCTTATTATTCAAAAGACCTGTAATTTGAAGTAGAGATTTCAAAACTTTCAACACATAACAAATAGTCGGACACCCGGTTGTCATCTAAGCAACCAAAGCATGAGATATTCTACACCCCATACTGAACAAACTATTACAAGGCATAACTTTTCGTACCATATCCAAGAAATCATAATTTAGACTGCACAATTATTGGAGAAACACTGGAAGCGCAAAGAGAGAGAAAGCTTTTGATGAACTTGGCTGTACATGTAGCCATGTAGGAGTTCAGTTAGCAATATATCAATCATATGTTCAAACTAGCAGCTGTGTATCTCTATGGTCACTCTAGTATGATGTTAATGAATTGCAGATATGTTGATCGTGATTTTGTGATACACACCTTCATATCCGATCCCTTGTTTGGGCCAAGTGGAGCCATCTGCATCCACGAAGGCAAGCTAGCTTGGTGCTGACCTGCCACTGAAGCAGAAAAGCCTCCCTTTGGAACAGCATTGCACTGATGATTGCGGGGAAGGCACCGATTTGAACAGCTTAATGGAAGCTTTGGGTCAGAAGGTGCCGAAAAGAACCCACCAAATGGAACAAATGACTCCATCAAGCTGTAAATACATCATAAACAAGAAAATATGAGAGAGATTTAACTGGCAAATAGAGTCAGGAGTCAAACTGAAAATAGAATCGCAACAAACTGTTCCAAACACCTGGAAAAGAAAAACTAATATCCAAACTTGGGAAAAACTACAAAAAAATTCCATAATTGTTTATACTTGTTTTATTGAAATATTAGATAAAAGAGTAACACAACCGAGTGATTAACACCACGGTGAAGTTTAAACCCACAACACATGCACAAAATAGTTCAACAGACTTTACTTTCTTAAATAAGCATCTCATGGCAGATGGGATATATGAGCAAGTATAGAAGTAAAGAACCAGTCAACCAGTCAATGGTGCCACACAAACATAAGTTCAATCTCCGATTACAACTTCATGCTTAGACCGAGCCTAAGTTGAATACAACGAGAAGGTCATATGATTACAGCAGCGAAGAAAAAAAATGACCCTGCTTCTAGAGACATCAATTATTTCAAAAGCAAAGAAAAGAACAAAAACATACGAGTCTTCTCTCATCTTTTGGTCTGTCTGCAAAGTTTCTCACATAAATCCACAAGCCTGAAACTCTAAGTATTGCTCAGTATTTGACCCAAAAAAAAAAAAACAAATACTTTGGCCTATAATCTCACACCTGCAAAATACTATTCTATAACAAAAAAAAAAAGTAGCGTCATAAGAGTAAGAAGAAAATGATGAGAGCACAACCGATTCCAATATTTTATACCACAAACTGCGAGCGAGATATTATAATATCTTGACAAGGAAACAGACTAGCAAATTTAAAACTCCAGATGTCAAGCCCAAATTTGAAACTAATAAAAAGTCAACAACTCACCTGGACCTTGGATATGATTCAGCTCCAAGCGAAGTGATCGGGAGAAGCTGCAAGCCCCAGTCTTTTTCGACGGTCGGAAACATGCCCACAAGCTTCAAGTAGGTCCCATAGCTAGCCGTAGCGCCAATCAACCAGAGTCTTCCACGGTGAAGCTCCACCAACCTCGTCAACTGAGCAACCACATAGGTCACCGAGTCACCCAAAGAGTCTTCAGCAACAAACATGTTCAAGTCTCCAATATTCAAAACAATTCCAGGTCCCAAACACTGCTCTGCCAACTCCCCCACCTCCCTCAGCCTCGAATTCAAGCACCCTCTATCGCAATGGATCGTTGTGAACTTGGACAACTCCTTTTCGATCGAGATTGAACTCAGCCCGGACAGCTCCACCGGCAAAATCCCATCTTTAGTTAACGAGCCTACGAAGATGTGAAGCGCATCGTAAGCACACACACCCACAAGCAGGGGATTTCTATTCCTCCCTAGAACTTCTCCAATTCTCCGACAATTCTCATCTCCGTTGGGGAAACCCGAGAAGGGGAAAACGGGCCGGCGACGGCCCGGACCCGGACCCGGGTCCGGATTGCAGAGAAACAGGGGAGGAGGAGGAGGAGGATGCCCCTGGGAGCGGGAGTATCTGAGGAGGTGAGGAAAAGGGCGGAGAACCGCGAGTCTGAGTTCGGAGCTCCGGAAACCGGCTTCGCCGAAGACCCGACTGACGACCGGGTCGTCGAGAATAGAGAGAATCAGGTGCTGGAGCTCCACTTTAACGCAGGACATGGACGGCTGCTGCTGCTGGAGCTGGTGGTAGAGGTGGTAGTTCTCCGGCTGCCGTCTCTGGTTGGCCTGGGACCGCTTGATGGCGGCCATGAGCGAGTTCGAGACGGGCGGGTCGTCGCTTTGCTGGGTCGAGGAGACGCGGTCGAGCGAGACGCTCAGGCAGAGCTCCAGCGCCTTGAACTGGAGCCGCGGCGAGTAGGCGGCGTTGCGGGCGCGCGCGCAGGCCTCGCGTAGGGCGGAGTTGGGGAGAGAGAGGAGGGCGGAGATTGCGTGGAGGGAAGTGGTCTGCGCGTGGCCTCTCCGGCGCGCGACGGACACCGCCTCGTCGAGCGCGTGGGCCGCCTCCGAAGTTAAGCATTGCCTGGCCGTGGAAACCGGCGTAGGCATCGAACGAGGAAATTATCAACACAAAAGTTCGGGTTCTTTCTAAACTTTCTCGACTCAACGAACAAATCAAAGCGAAAAACACTTTACTTAATTTATTGCTAAAATATGTGGGTGAATTTGGAGGGGAAAATATATATAAGAGAGCTTGAAGGATGAACTTGGAGGGGGAGGGTGGTTGGTGGGCCCAGGGTGGGGGGGGGGCCCGGACCAAAAAAAGGTAAAATGAACAGGTAAGCAGTGACTGGTTGAGCATAGATTCTGTGTGGACGGAGTATCATATCTAACAGAGGGGAGGGAGAGAGAGAGAGAGAGTGATGATGGATGTTTGAAGGCGGGGGAGGGGAAAGCATGAATGAGCATTTTTATGGAAAGATGCTGTACGTACGTGGCCACTTGCTTTTACTACTCTACATGAGTGGGCCACCGACTGACCATCAGCGTCGCTGTCAGCTTACGAGGCCAGCACACGGTGGTGACTGACGGCGACGGACCTTTTGCTGGTGGTGGTGGTGGCCGTGCTGTTGTAATGGAGTTTATGATCGAGTTGACTCGTTGAGTTGTATTCAACCCATCAATATTATTATTATTATTATTATAATATTGGTGTCGACTTTGTATGGGATCTCTCTGATTCTGTTTCGTCTTCTGGCGCCAAAATTTCAACCCAGGGGAGAAACGTTAAACTTATTCTACTTTTTCATTCATGACTTTGATAAACTAGTGGCTTAAACTTGTAGATGCGATGCTGATGCTGATGCTAGCTGGTTGGTTTGAATTTGATCATATTACCCTTCGGTCTAATGATCGATGTATTTATTCACCGACGACATCGATATATATAACAAGAGGTATCGGTGTAGGTAATTACTTTTGAAATGTTAAATGTGAAAAGTTGTAATGACTTTATATATAAGATATTTGTTAAAGGGTGTTGTTAAAATGCGTAAATGATGATAAAAAGAGTGTACCAAGTGTTCTCAAATGATCACAAAAAGAGTAACATGATAGGGTTTTGCACGACTTCATTATATATCCATCTCAACTCAAACAAGAAAATTCCCAGACCATTAAAGATCGACACAGAATATATATGCCTACCTTAATATTCTTGAAACTTTAATTTTCATCACCGAATAAATCTTTTTTTATGTGAAAATAATTCACATGCTAATGAATGAATGAATGAGTCAGCTGGGTTAGATCATTCGGTGAAAAGATGTGTTCATGGGGTCGGTCTGTTTTAAATTCGAAAAGCTAAGCTAGCAACTGATTAGATATTGAGATTCCCATTCCAGAAACCAAGCTTTGGTTTGTTGCTTGGTTTGTTTTGGACCGCAGTGGTCAGCATGGGATTAATAGTAGTGTATTTGTCAATTTCCAATTCAGTACTATTATTCTCTGTTTGAGAGTGATAGAGAGTAAAGTGTGATGGCGATGAGAATCAAACCCTAGCTAGCTACAACAACGTACCACCATACACATATATATCATTCATGCCAACCCTAGATTTAGATCCTCGATCTCCTCTATAAAATCAAAACCCTAATTTTTCTTTTTCTTTTTTCATTTGCAACTTTAATATATATATATATATATATATATATATATCGAACTTTGATGGGAACGAGTACCTGGAATAGACCCCTACCTAGCATCAAAAGGACCTAAACGCTTTCAGACTACCCAGAAACAGTGTCTGATTTGATGTGTGTTTTTGTTTCTTCCTTATTTGTTGATCACTTTTGCGTAGCCTTTCTCAGCTACTTTTAGCCTTTAGTCTTTTACAATAAAGGTTTCTGAACTAGACCCTTTTTCTTCAGCGACCTTCATCATCGATGAATCCCTCCAATTTCAAACATTGACTCCAGACAGACCAGGACTATACTACAACTGCAGAAGCTAGCTGGGACATATTGATCGAAACAATGAAGAACAAACAAAACTGAAAATCTCAGTATTATTACTAAATAACAAACGACTTCCTCATATGAATATTGTTCCGTACTCTTAGCCGTTTCACTGAAATGGAAAGAGTTGATCACTAAATTACTAGTGTGTTAAATGACCGGAGTAATTAAGTAAAAGTACGTATGAGTCATGACAATTGAAGCAGTATTATTAACAAAAGAGTCTTACATTTTGTGTTTCCGACAGGGTTATCAGAACAAACTTTTTGCTGAAGCAGTTTAAATTATGTGATTTAAACTACTATTTACTGTTTGTGTGTGTTTATTTCTACTCTCTCGGTCACGAAATATACTGTATCCGTGATTCGGGACACGAAATATACTGTGCAGATCACCATAGTGACCCAGAAAGTGACACAGGACACAAAATACACTATGCTCATGACTCAGAATGTGAAAATACACATAAAAATATTGAATAGTAGGTGACACACCGGTGAACTTGCTCTAATAAATCCCATGGCTTGATTGGCTTCGACTGTGCTGTCATCCTCAGTGGAGAAATGTAGAAAGCCACTGTCGTTTTCACATACATATAGATGTTACCCTCCCCAGAGCCAAAGAGACATAATATTCTCAGTTCCACCAAAACTTAACTAAAATTCTAATTTCCTATTCTTTTTTGTGATAGAGATATATCTGGAAAAGAGGAGAATCTGATCATGGAATATCTCATGTCTTTAGAATCTCCAAATGGAATACACTCACCAATGAAAATTCTCTGACTCTTCAATAATAGGACATGTAATATATCAACTTTCCGATATATCATCTCGCTTGAATGTGAATTTTCTCAAAATACTAAGACATGATGATAGATCAATTCTTTTTATGTTGTTAGATCAGTACGTTTCATGCGATGATAAACTAGTTCATTGCGTTTTATTAAATCATAAAAGATGATCGATAGTTTACTTAGTCAACACTACTCTTACTTATAGTGTTGAAAACTTCGGGGCATCATTGCATGCACCATTTCTGAATAATGAAGCTTTTCCATGGACATCAATAAAGTTTGATGGGATTTGACTTCATTTCTTCATGGGCCATCATCTCCATTTTCTTTTTACACTACCTTTTTATTCCACACTTTATACTCAATTTCCTAATATATTCTAATCCCATGGTGGGTTTTCTCCGCTGAGCAATGAGTAAACCGGGGACCATTTATCAATGTGAATAGAAAATATTAACACAAGAAAAATAAGTACTGAAGTATTTGTATATTGGATTTTTAAAGAGAAAATATTAACATCAGAAAAATAAGTACTGAAGTATTTGTATATAGTTGTAAGTTGTAAGTTGTGTGCGTTGTTAGCCGCCGCACGCACGAAGGAGGAAAAAAAAACCGACGGTGAGTGTGCTCTCTCCCTGCCGAATGCAGCTGGCTTTTCCGCAGCTGCGTTCCGGCCCGGGAGAGGATTATGTTTTTGAGTAGTGGAGGGGTCTCAAGGCAGCATCGTGGCTCTGGGAGGGTGAATGGGTCGTCGTTTCCGGTTTGGGCGGATCGTTTTCGATCTGTCTCTATCGATCGGATCGAGGCGACGACATCGGAGGTACAGCGACGGAACTTGGAGTTCCGACGGTGGTTTCTAATGTCATCGACCCTGCTTTTTGGGCTGTGGCTGATCAGATCTGAACGAGGAGGTGCCGATCCCTAAAGGGATCTGTAGTGGTCTCGGCTTTGGACCTGTTTGAGGTCGTCCGCTTGATGCAGGGGCTGTTTGCCCAGTGTCAGGGCGGTGCAGCGGCGGAGGAATTCTGCGAGGTGCAGTTTTGATGCGTGGAGACGGTGTGGTGGCGTTGGGGCTCGCTGGTAGCAGGAGGGTTTGCCTGCCGCGCTTGCCCTTTGCTGGGGGTGGTGGTCTTTGGGCTGGTCCTATGTTCTTGAGCCTCTCTGGTGTTGATTTGTGTACTGGTTTTTAGTTATTTGCTATTTGGTTTTGGTGGTTTTTTAGTTAAGAATAAGTCCCTCCTCTTGTGAGCGACGGTTTAGGTGTTTATGGGGAGTGTCGATGCCATTGTTTGGTGTCTTGGTCGTTTTGGTGGGTCTGGCCTTTTGGCGGTGCTTTCTGGTTATTAGCGTGATGGTGAATCACCCTTACACGTGGTCTAGCTATTTTGAGATGCGGTATCCGAACGGGTAGAAACAGTTCATCTTAATGTTGGTGGCGGAGTTGTATCGTTGTACATAGGTCTGGTTATAGGTTCATTTGGGTGAGGTTGAGTTTTTTTAGCTCATGTAAGTCACTCTCGTTGAAGTTCTAAAATTTTGTAACCTGTTTGATTATTAATAGATTATTTATTCTCTAAAAAAAAAAAAAGTTGTAAGTTGTGTGCAAAAGGAATGTTCCATTTACATACTTTATCACTTATCAGGGAGCACATATTCGTTCATTATCTTCCGATCCTTACTGAAAACACCGGATAATCGATCAAAACTCGATGGAATCTGCTTGAAATTGAGCATGCATAGTTCTGAGTTCTGACTTTGAAATTTAGGATTTAGGGCAGATAGAATATTATTTAAGCTTCAAACTATAAAAGAAAGGAGGAAATAATGTTTCCCCAGGTACATTGAAACTGATCAAAGTCGACGGTCCACTGAACTTGAAGAACCAACAACGAGATGAATGAATTGAAGCTTTTAATTATGTGATAAGTTGCGGCTATAGGGGGTGAATTAATTTGGAGCAGCCACGAATTTGTTCAACGTCCTTCTCACCTAGGAATTGAAAACTGTTTGGGACCATGATTGAACGTGCTTGTCTCATAAAGCTGGTTCGATATGATTTCCTTCATTAATTTCTTTTTCAATCATAGTCAGAACTATGCATAGTTTTGAATTTTGGTCATCATATCGTCAGATCATTTATTATATTCATTATTCAACAAGTGTCTTCCATTTGTATTTCGGTAACTTTTACAACTTAGAATATGGACGGAGAGAATTGTGTCTTTCTCGCATTAATTGAGGTAATTCGTGTTTATTATATTTTTCTTGAGAAAAAAATTATGTAGTTGACTTTTTAACGAATTAAATTCACTTTTTATCATTTTTTTTAGGTTTTGTCCATTTACCCAATTTTTAGATATTTTTTTCCCACTTACCCCATTAAGTTTTTTTAATTTTCTCAAACACTCTAAGGAAGTCTTCCCTAATTTTCCCTAGGGACCGTGACCACTTACCCAATTTCAACAACAAAATTGCCCACTTACTCCACTAAGAGATTTTTAACCCCACTTACCCAATTTAATATCTATTGACAATTTTGCCCTATCAATTCACCTAAAACTCATCGATCTCTCTCTCCTCTCAAACTTTCTCTCCTCCCAGAGTCTCTCTCTCTCTCTCTCTCTCTCCAGCCGGCAGTGCCGACCACGCCTTCAACACCTTCATCGTCGACCTCTAGCCCAGCGCCGGCTAGCACATCCCAAGCCCCATCTTCGTCGACCTCAAGCCCACAGTCAATCGCCGAACACCGATCTGGTACCGATCACTGATCTGGACTCCTGGTAACTCTGATGATCAAAAGCTCGCACTTTCTGATGTGATTTAGGGACCGGTGACCACAGTTTCTTTGCTTATTTGCTCCCGGAGCTTACCGAATTCCACTTACCCAAAACCCCGCAGTTTCTTTGCTTCTTTGCTCCCGGAGCCTCTTTGCTTCTGGAGGCTCACTGATCTGGAGTTGCTTTGCTTCTGGAGTTGGTCGCAGTTTCGCCCCTTAAATCCCCGGAGCCTCTTTAGATCGACTGGAGAAGACGAAGGTAGCCGGTCGGAATCGTACCGGAATCGAGCTGAAGGAGCATGGGTGTCTAAAGGGGAAGCATGGGTGGCCGGAGAAAAATTTTGACGGTTTTTTTTTTTTTTTTTCTGATTTATCCTGTTGCTGCGTGTTTTTTTTTTTTTTTTAAGAATTGTTGTTCAGTTCTTTTTTTTGGCAACGAATAGCAATTTTTTTTTTTTTGAATGTCTATTGGATTGGAGGCCAATGATCTACTATATGTTCAACAATATGAGTAATCTGACATTGCAATGTAACTGTGGGGTTTGTTTGATGGTCTACTGGGGGCAGTAGACATATTATTGGCCCCCAGTAGACTTTGATACGATGGACATGGATCACTATAGTGTGGTGTTTTGATAAGTTACCTGTTGTTTTCTGTGTATTAAAGTCAAATTATCTGTGAATCCTACAAAAAGGTGCATTTTTGGTGGTCTATTGGGAGGCAGTAGAAACATTGGACTTTGTATTGGGGGGCAATAATATGATTACTGGGGGGCAGTAATATGATTATAAATTGATCAATTGTTCCTGTAGTGTATTCATTTTGGTTTTGGGAGTTCATACAATTCACTGGACGGCAATAATATGATTTTTGGGATGCAATAATATGATTACTGGGGGCAGTAATATGATTACTGGGGGCAATAATAGCCGGATTCCAGATTCCAGTCATCGGTCGCCGGATTTCGGTTACCTGTTCCCTGAATCCGGTCACCGGTCGCCGGAATCCGGTCACCGTTCGCCGGAGTCCGGTCGCCTGAGACCGCGCCGGCTACTGGTCACCGGAGCACAGCAAGGTGGAATGTGACTTCTCTCTCTAAGTGAGAAAGAAGGAGAGGGCAAAAAAGTCTAAAAAAAAAAGAAAAAAGAATTAATTGGGTAAAGGGGAAATAATCCCTTAGAGTGTTTTGGGTAAATGGGGTTAAAAAACAGTTGGTGGAGCAAGTGGGCAATTTTTAGCCTAAAATTGGGTAAATGATCATTTTCCCTTTTCCCTAATACCCCATTAAGATTTAAAAAAAAAAAAAAAAATTTAATACCATTTTACCCTCACCCCTTTATTACTTAGAGAGAGAGAGAGACTTTGCCGGAGCCCATTCACCGGTCACCGGAATCCGGTCAATTTTCACAGGAATCAGGTCAATTTTCACCAGAATTCGGTCAACTTTCTCCAGATTCTGGTCACCGGCTGCTGCCTACAGGAATTTGCTGAAAATCTCATCGGAAAGTTTTTTTTTCCCCTCAATAGACATCTATTGCCAGCTAATAGATGGGCAATAGAGGTCTATTGCCCCCCAATAGACGTCTATTTCCCCCCAATAGACAACTATCAGCCATGTATGGCCCCAATAGGACTTTCAGTTGCCAGAATGGGAACTAATCTCTCTAAATTTAGACAAATAAAACTTTGATTACAAAAAAAAAAAACAAGGAGATTACATCAATTCAAAACGTCCCAATAGTCGTCTATTGCCCTCCAATTGAACTTTCGATAGCCAGAATGAGAACTAATTTTCATAAAATTAGATAAATAAAACTTTGATTAAGCAAAAAAACGAGTAGATTACATCAATTCAGACGTATATTGCTCCCCAATAGACGTATATTGCCCCCCAATAGACGTCTATTGAGGAGCAATATAATATTATTTTTCCTGTTTTCTTTCCTTTCGGGCCTTCTGTTGAAAAATAGAAGTAGCACCATTTTGATTTGCCCCCAATACAACTTTTTTTTTTCCTTCTCGGATTTCTTCCCACAGTTTACAAAAAAAAAAAAAATTTGGGCACCCAAAAAATGCTCTGGGCACCCAAGACCAAAGCACCCTCAGGCGACAAACCTGCCCGCGTTGGACTTGGTGGGCTACTGCTCGATGAGAACATCGTCGGCGACTCTTACGGAGTTTCAGAGGAAGGAATGCTCGAGGAAGATGCTTTGGGCACCCAATCATCTTTCTTCTCTGCCACAACCTGCGTCGAGCACTGGAGGATACGCGACGTTGATGATGTTAGTCGATTCGAGGCGGCGCCATTTCGAGACTGAGTTTGATGGTGATGTAGCTCGATTTCAACCGGAGTTTGAGTCAACTGCTCTTGTCAATGTCAGAATCTCTGGTGGCTGCAACTTCCGGCGGTGAAGTCAATTTTTGTCTGGAGGGTCCGATGGTCTAAAAGCAGCGAAGCTGGATGCAGGAGGCGCTTAGACTGGCCGAAGATCTGGGATCGTGTTCTGATCCAATCGGGGTCTGGGCTTAGTGAAGGTCCAGCAGGGTCTAGGTGCAGTGAAGGTCCGGTGGTGCTGCATTCTCTGATTCCGGAGCGGCCATGGCACAGAGAGAGAGAGAGGAGAGGAGAGAGAAAGATCGGGATGAGAGAAAGGAGAAAGAGCGACGTAGTTGTAATTCTTTAATTGGTTTGAGGGCAAAATGGTCATTTGGTATGAAATTGTGTATGTGGGAACAAAAATCTGTTGATGGGGCAAGTGGGAAAAGTTTGGCTCATTTTGGTGCTTTTGGGCAAGAACCATTTTTTTTTTGTTGAGAAAATAGAGTTTATATTGCACCAATTAGATACGTACATCAATAGCAAGTACATTGGAAAGCCATTGCGGTCTTTCCTCTACCCAAACTTGAAATGCAGGAAACAAAAGCGCGTTCCTAGCTAACATGTGCGCTGCCTGATTACATTTCCTAGGGCAATATGTACAAATAACTGAAGAGAAAAGAAGAAACATTGTCTTCACCTCCTCAATTAAAACACCTTCAACAGAAAGATCCACTTCCTCTTTGTTGATATCACTGATCACAGATAAAGCATCTAATTCCAGTATAATATTGAAGGACCGAAACCCAGCCTGAGAAAGAACTTGGAGGCCCACAGCTGCTGCATACAATTCAACAGCCTTTTGAAACGTCCAACCAATCCTTTAGACACAGCTAGCAGTAAATCTCCGTTTTCATCCCTTAAAATTGCACCCAAACCCCTCAAGCTTGTAGCATAAGATAAGGCACCATCCACATTTAACTTTAAGAAAGAGGAAACTGAGGTTTGACCCAACAACAGCTAGGAGCTCGGACATTCAAACTTTGAGTAGAAACAGAATTAGCAGAAACAAAATCTGAATGGGAAGTAAGAACCTGGGACGGCAGGGCCGGAGCACTCATGTACTTGTGTTGAAATAATTCTTCATTTCTTGCTTGCCATATTCGTCGACATAACCACACCACCAGAGCCATCTCAGACTTAGGGAGAATAGAGATTGCATATTGAAATAGGTCATTCAAGGATCCTTGGTGTCTGCCTGCAATAGCATTACTAAAAGGGGAAATTTTCCATACTTCCTTATCCTTGGGACAAGACCATAAAGCATGAAGAATTGTCTCAGGAGCCTTTTTACATCTTGAGCATAATGGAGAGAAGAGCAAGTGTCTTCTATGTAAATTGTATGCACTTGGTAGAATGTTAGACAAGGGCCTCCAAGTGAAAACACAAGCGGCAATAAGGACTTTGAGGTTCCAAACATACTTCCATAAAATATTTGCTTGTGAAACCGAACTGCCCTCACCACATGCAAGCCACTCTCTTTTTTGAATAGCCAATCTGTATCCAGACTTAACATTGAAGTGACCATGTTTGGTGTAGTGCCAACAAAGCCCATAAGGAACTGGTTGATGTGCCAAAGGAATAGAAAGAATGGCCTCAGCCTCTGTGCTCTAAAGGGAATGATTAATAATCTCATAATTCCAATAACCATCTTCCGCAATCAAGGCCGAAACCCGAGCATCGAGCAAAAAGCCAGGTGGGGATTGAATACGGAATGAATGAGGTGTAGGGATCCATGGGTCTGTATAAATTGAAATGGAATGGCCATCTCCCACCCTCCATCTTAACCCCGATATCAAAAAATCCCTGCCCCAAAGAACAGATCTCCAAATGTAAGAAGGTGATCTACCCACCGGAGCATTAAGAAAAGAGAGGTGTGGATAATAACGCCCTTTGAATACCCATGCAACAAGAGAGTCTGGAGATGAAAGAAATCTCCAACCTTGTTTTGCTAGAAGGGCTTGATTGAACTCCACAAAATCTCTGAAGCCCAAACCCCCTTGCAGCTTGTTTCTACATAGTTTCAACCACTGGAGCCAATGAATTCCCTTCTTCCCATTACGCCTGCCCCACCAAAAACTTGCCAACAGGCCTGATAAATCATGACAAAGATAAATGGGAAGTCTGAAAACACTCATTGAGTAGGTTGGGATGGCTTGCACTACTGACTTTAACTGCTTCTCCCTGCCGAGGTAATTCCCTAGGGCCCGGAGTCTCGCAAGACCCCGGACATTCCAATTGAGAAATTTCATGGATCTTGGGATGAGCGAGAACGCCTACACGATTTCCCCCCATAAGATTTCTTTGACTTACCTCTCTGGATGGAATCTTCAGTTTGAGCCCGTCGACGAGTGTATGAGACCGCTTCATTCCCTTTGCGTCCTGAATCCGGGTGAAACAAAGGGGAATAATTAGGACTTCCAGAATAAAAAGATCCACTTACACTCGTACTTCTCTTCACCGGCAAAGATGATTCTGTGATAGGGACCTCCACTAAGTTGTCTTCTCCAAGGCGATGAGGTCCACGAGAAATGAGTGAATTATTTATTGCAAGAGGACCCTGAGAAACTGGTGTTTGGCGATAAGATTCACCAACTGCTTCGGCGGGTGGACAACTATCAACATTAGCCTTTTGACATGTGGGAATAAGCAAAGGCCTCTCAAAAGAAGGGGCTAGAGAAGATGGGCCTTGACTAGCCATTTTGGAAAGAAAAAGTGGGCCTGCACAGCTGTCCATCACCAAATAATCCATAACTGCCTGAGAACCAGAATTAGTAACTGTTTTATAACCGCCAAGTCCCAAAACCCAACTGCTCCAGTGAGTGCCTTCCACCTCCGACATCAGATCTTGACGGAGAAACTAGCCGATTGACTGAACTTGCCGGTGAAGATCGAGGAAACCTTCTTACAGTTGGGACATTTTCAGTCTCCCTCAACTTTCCTTGAAACATAAAATCTGCCATGTTCTCCGGATGAAATTTGCTATGAGGGTAGTCCTCAGTCTAGTGATTAAGTAGTCCACAGAAAGCACAGAATTCTGGCAATCATTCATACTTGAATCTGACTTCTCTGTCACCCACACTATCATTTTGATTTAGTATAATTCGATACCATTATTTTGTCCTTTTATTTTTGTGATAGTGATAGTTTTAACTTATAGACTAAATAAAATATAACCAGGCTGCTATACTGCCACTCTCTCTCCTTGGCTCTCTCCCTCTCTATGTCTAGGGTTAGGGTTTTTAGGTAGTACAGTTGTGTAACGTTTATCTCTCTTCATGGTTGCTTCCATTGCTTCAATGACATCCAGACTCTCTACAAGGTTGTCGCTCAAGGAAGGCGAATAACCGATGGATCTCGACAATCTTCGCTGCCCCAATAAAGGTTTTTTGGCTCCACAGTTCTTCATGTTAGGGCGTCTGAACAGCGCTCAGCCTATCATCCTGGACTCATTCGGAGTGTTGTTCGATCTATATGGAGGTTGTCTATACCAATGGACGTGTAGGAAAGAATGATTATTTTCTTTTCACCTTTGCCAATGAACCTAATCTCGGTCATGTGAAGAAAGGGTGACCTTGGGGTTTACAACATGCAATGATGCTCCTGAATGACTATGATGGCTTATTTGACATACCCGTGGTTCCTCTGGATTTCGTGTGTATCTAGGTGGAGATTCAATGCCTACCATCGAATCTGATGACTGCAGCCAATGCTAGCTTGGTTAGGGAGACAATCTATTATGAAGGTGGATCATCCTGGAATTCAACAAGGTGTGCTGAGGGTTAGGGTTTCCCTGAAAATCAACGACCCTTTTCATCTAGATAATAAGGTTCGGGTCTCTCTGGCATATGCCATCACTCTGCATTTTCGGTACGAACATCTTTTGGGACGTTGCAGGGAGTGTGCTATGGAGATTCACTGTGGTGCGTGTTGTCCGAGACAGGTGGAAGCGGAGACGGCCTCAGAGATCAACAGATTGGGGGTTGCGGGTTTGATTATGCCTGCCCTAGTTTTTAGGGAAAATGTGCAGCGGACTTTGCCGCCGTCCTCCCTTGATTCCCTCTACCTAATCTGTTTCACCAGGAGAAACAAGGGATTAGCATTCGACCCCTGCATAACCTGCTCGGATCTCAGGCGTGTGAAGTCAACGCGAGGAAGACTCGGAGGAGATTGGCAAATGAGCCAAGCGTAGTTTGGCTCTGATTCCTATAGGCGTCCAACCGAAAGATCTAGGACTGGCATTGTCTTCGGAGGGGGTCTTTGAAGTGTCCATCACTTGGACTGAGACCCTATCGAGGAATTAGAGCAGACCCCGTGTTTGGAGGGACAATCCTAAGCCCAAGCAGAGTGTTGATGTGAAGAAGTCGGAGTCCATGGCTACAAGCTCAGGAGGTACTAATGTGCGTACCCTTTATGATGTTAGTGTGGCGCAAGAGACCCTTTCCAAGGATGGTTAGGGAAGGTAGCTCTGCATTGCCCTAACTTTAGGTGTTGCTTATGTTGACTTGTGGAGAGGTACACTAATGGTTCTTAGGCCTCAAGTAAGTCAATGCGGGTTCTTAGGGTTTGGGTAATGCAAAAGCATTTTTTAAATTCTTGTTTAGTTGCATTTTCTTTTTTGGATATTTAGTTACTGGATTTTCTTCTAGGATTGTAGTAATGAATAATTGAGCAACGATTGTATTAGAGGGATCTCCGGATCTCACTTATTTGGTCGTATAATTCTAGTCAATGGAATTTATCTATTCCCCTAAAAAAAGCTTGAAGACTATGAGATAATAGAAATAAACGAGGTGTTTTTTTTTTGGCGGCGCGGGGAGGGGGGGGATGCTAATTTCTTAATGAAAGATAATAATATATGAATTTATCAATAAAATGTGACAGATAATCACGTAATTCTTCGATAATAGCTAGATGCATGTCATGTAATATCATAATAACATAGAACACACATCTAGTCTAACAATATTTATAATTTAGGGGGAGGGGGCTAATTTCTTAATGAAATATAATAATATATGAATTTTACGATAAAATGTGACCGATAATTACATTTAATAGCTAGACGTATATCATGTAACATCAAGGTTTTTATACATAACAACTGAGTTCACACGTTTAGTCTAACAATGAGTGACAAAGCACAAATTTGAGGAAGTTAAAGATTAGCAAAAAGAGCTAAGCACGACAAGACATCATAACATGCAGTTTTGAAAAGCAACGGACATGGAACCCTCCACTTGCCAAAGCAAGAAGAGATCAGAAAACCAAAAAGATCAATAGTCCAAAAGCCAACTCGCATCTTCTCCTATTCCATATATATTATTTGGTACATAGGTTCAACATTTCTCAACTTTATAACGCAACAACTTTAATAATTTGATTTGAGGATGTGTGGAGATTCCTATTCCTTGGTAGGAGATGCGTATGACTATGTATCAAACGTTTGAGGTGATCCTTCAACTGTGGAAGAAAAGGTCTGGAAAGAAGAAAGAAATTAAAGTGATGAAACATGAACATGTTGGGTGGGTGGCCGAGTGGCCGAGTGGTTGATGATCGATATTGGATTTCTTTACCAAAAATAGGAATTTTTTTGGCTAGTGGGGAACCTAGTTCTTTCCTTCCATTTCATGATTTTGACCAATTCTCACTTTTCTTTGTGATTATTTATTTTCGGGGGGTCTTGGTTTGCAATGAGTAGAGACTTCACTGTGTTTTGAAATTGTTCCTCCACTTCGTGTTGCCTCTTGATTCAGCTACACCCACTGAACTATAAGCAGAGCCAAAGCCGAGTAAATCAATCGATCCGAATTTAACTGAATGTTGCTTTAACTAAATCGGACCAGTTTCCGTTTTTGATTTCGAATATCAAAACAATTCATTATGGCTTAGATTTACATAAAAAATAGGACAATGATATAGGGCTACAAATCTTATGCCATCTCCAACTCTGGGTTAAGGGGTTGGTATAGTCTAAAAACCACCATTTTCCATCTCCAACCCAAAGCTATGCTATAACAAAAACTGATTTGGGGGGCTAAAAGGGCCAAGGGCTGGGCTAAACATAACCCTTTGTTTAGCCCTTAAGCTTCTTTTTCGTGAGAACCACGCTGGTGGCCTAAAATTCTGATCAACAAAACCAATAGTTGAGATTAAAGGACAAACAATAAAATAACATGGTATTTAAACTTATAGCCTTAAGAATAGGAGATGATAGAAATTATAGCTCTTACTATTTGCATAAATAGTGATTATCAGGAGCTATTTTAGCCCACCACAGTTGGAGATGGCCTTAGTTGTCATACCATGTAAGTAAATACAAATTTTATTTTTAACTCCACATACTATTGCAACACCAACTTTACATTTTTATATTTTCTTTTAGATGTTAGGAGGTGAATCAATTACATTAATGAATTTAATTAGGTGATAAAAAAAAGAAGATATGTTCTAGTAAAACCCTAATTTGTGTTTGGCCCAAACTCTAAGTTACTTGACCTAATGGTAATAAGGTTTAATTTAGAAGAATCTAGATGTTATATTCCCTTGTATGATTCAGACTATATGTCTTGTAATCATCTACATAAAGAGACCCCTATTATTAATGAGAATACACAACGATTTTCTCTAAATTCTCGTTTCTCTAAAACAAGTTATCAGCACAAGCTCTAACCCTAGCTTTAAAAACCAAAACCCTAAAAGCCAAAAAAAAAAAAAAATACTTCACTGGATTAGCCTCGCTGGTGCTACTACTGCCCCGGCATCACAACTCAACTCTAACCCTACCAGGTTAGCCTCGCTGCCCCTGCAGCGCCCACAAGCCATTCTTGCCTTCTGGCCTCGCGAACACTTGGGTTTCCCTGTGAACACTCGCCTTTCCCCGAGCAAGCTCGCGACATCTCCGCAACATCCTCGCGGCCCCGCGGCATCTTCGCATCATCCTCAAGAGCTCCTGAATCTGCGACCCCGCGACCTCGACTCTGCAAACCCGCACCCTCGCGACTCCGCGAACCTGCTGTCTCGCAAATCTGCGAACCTGCGACCACGCTACAATCCTACAAGTCTGCTCGCTCGCATTGGGACTGAAGCTCGTCTCCAAATCCTACGACAAGGACCAAATACATTCTGCAATCCTAAGAGGTAAACTTTTCTAAAAGTTCCTTTTTTTTTAAGTTTTTATTCTTTTCTCTTGTTCTTCTTAGGGACTTGCAACCTCCATTCTTCTACCCCTCTTTCTTCTTCATAGGGGAGACCAAATAGCCGAACTGTGGGGGTTCGTGTTCACTCCAAGCTTAGAGCTTGTAGTGTCCTCCAAACTTAGAGTTTGTTGAGAAGAAAAACGATCGACCATATACGTCATTGTTTCGATCTAATCCAAAACCCCTATTGGAATCGGATTTTCTTGGAAGCGACTATATTCAGAAAATCCCTAATTTCTTGAAAGCAACTACGCTCAGAAATTTAATAGTTTTTCGTGGTAGCCTTTTTCGCTTCTAAACTAACCCTATTTTCTTGTTGTTTTTCAGGATGAGTAACCCGAACAAGTTGAGCTTCGCTCCACTAGAGACAACAGGTGCAGGATACCACAAATGGGTCCGTGATGGGCACCAGCATCTTAAGGCTGATGGGATCCTGAGTACGATCCAAGAGCTAAGTCAGGTGGTGCTTACTCCTCAACAAGCTGCTGCTTTTGAAGCAAATAGAGCTACGAGAGAAGCTAATGAAGCAAAAGCCATCATTCTCATGACAAGGCACATGAATGACGCGCTCCAAAATCAGTACCTCAATGAGGAAGACCCAAGAAAACTATGGGTAGAACTCGAGCAGCGTTTTGGCAACATCCGTGATTCCCTACTTCCAGACTTAGAAGTGAGATGGCATAGCCTCCGCTTATGTGATTTCAAGTTTGTACTTGACTACAATTTAGAAGCACTTCGTATCAAGTCTTTGATGGAATTATGTGGACAGAAAATCACTGATACGATGTTGATCGAGAAAACTCTCTCTACCTTCCCCGTCCCTGCATTGATGGTAGCCACAAACTATCGGATTGATGTCAATGCTAAACACATCATAAGATTTCATGAGCTAATTGGTGCCATGAACGTAGTTGAAAAGCACGACAACATACTTGTGAAGAACTATAACTCTAGACTCGTGGGAGCCAAGTCAATTCCAGAGTCTAATTATAGTCGCGCCTCTAAGGGAGGATGCAAGGAGCGAAATCCTAAACATAGGGATAATTCTGGATGTTCTGGTCCATATTCTTGCCCCAAAGAGGAAGGAAACCGCCAAGATAGGCGTACACAGAACCGTGGAGGAAAACGTGTGAAGAGAGAAAGAGGCCAAGCCTCCGGTTATGGTGGTGACGCCACCAAAGGCAATAACCGTCCTCAAAGCGCTCCCAAAGCTCCTCAATCAAGGGAATCTGACTATAATGATGCTTGTCTCAGATGTGGATCAACTGGACATTGGGCCAAAGCATGTAAAGCATCCCAGAATGTTGCAGACACATACATGAGGTATCGCGAAGCAAGGGAGGCAAACTACATGGAACAAGAAGATCAAGATGGCAATCTCAATCTAAGGGTGGAAGACTTCAAGAATCAAGACCCAGAAATTGGCGATTTTGATTAAGTCTTTTTATTTTCCAAGAGATGTAGGCAATTGCCATAATATTTTTGTAGTAGATGCCAATGTTATTAGTCTTTCTTCAAAGTAGGCGTACTCAATGTAAGTGTGATGTCTAGGAAGGTTTTGAGATAAGTGGTACTTAAACGAGCCTTGCTCCACCGACATCTCTCTACTCACCTGGTCACATTTGTATTGGAATTACCGAAAGGAGTTAGACGACTACCATAGTTTTGCATTAGCTAGTTTATTGGATTAGATTTTCTTTGGTCAAAAGAAACAATGATGTAATTCCGTTTGGCTTATTAATAAAAGTCGAGTTCTTTTCTTTATGACTCCTTTTAATTACAAGCTTTTCTTTTAGGAATGGATGAACTATAATGTCTCGCGGATAGTGCGACTACGCACACCATTCTACGACATAGGCAATTATTCTTAGAGATGTTGCCTGCATATTCCTCTGTGACTATGATGGCTGGGCCATCACGTTTAGTTCAAGGACATAGAATGGTCCAATTCCTATTACCAAATGGCACCTTGATCAAAGTAGCAGAAGCTCCCTACACTCCTAAGGCAAATCGAACCTTATTGAGCTTTAAAGATATAAGAGCCAACGGATTCCATGCTGAAACGCATAATGAAAATGGATAAGAGGTCCTTTGCATTACCTCTAATGATTGAGGACGAAAGCGCATCTCAGAGAAACTTATGTGTCAATCTAGTGGACTTTATGTCACTACAATTCGACCAATTGAATCCAATTATGTAATAAGAGAAGTTCTCTTGGAGTCTGACACATACTGGCTTTGGCATGACCGACTAAGACATCCTAATCATGATATGATGCTCTGTATACTAAAGACTTCACACGGACATCCATTCTTCAAAGTGAGAAGAAGCAAGAATCGAAAATTGATTCCCGGCCTTAGTAAGACAGCAGCCACCGCAGCATCTGGCGCTGCAGCTGTCTTGGGACGCCATAGGGCCGCTCAAGTCCTTTGTGACGATGCCATAAATGGCACTAACAATGAGCATGATGCCATGGTTGTTCCTCCCAATGGCCATGACGCCATACATCCTAATTCTCATGGCTCCAACACCATGATGGGAGATGTAGTCACACACTTTTCTTCTAATAGCACTACAGACGCTCAGGCCCAACCAAAATCCTCATTGGTTACCTCTAAGGCCTCTCGCTCATTTTTTAAAGCCTGTTCCTTCGGGAAATTAGGACCGATGCAGTCCTACGCAAAGGATCCTAAAATACTCATTCCGTTCTTACAGAGAATCCAAGGGGATATCTGTGGACCGATTCAACCATCAAGCAGACGTTTTAAATACTTTATGGTATTGATTGATGTATCGACACGCTGATCACATGTCGCGCTGTTGTCCACTCGAAATGTTGCTTATGCTAAAATCTTCGCCTAGATTGTCCGTATACGGGCTCACTACCCTGACCATCCTATTAAGTCAATTCGACTTGATAATGCTGTGGAGTTTACATCGAAAATATTTGATGACTATTGCATGTCACTAGGGATTGATGTAGAGCATCCAGTTCTCCATGTTCATACGCAAAATGGTTTCGCAGAAGCTGCTATCAAACGACTACAGATGATAGCAAGAACATTAGTTATGCGCACCAATCTCCCTGTTTCTGCTTGGGGATATGCAATATTGCATGCAGCGACGCTAATTAGTCTACGACCCACTGCAACCCAATCTTACTCTGTGTTACAGCTAGTGACTAGGTACGAGCTTAATATCTCGCACATATGCATTTTTGGGTGTGCCTATTACGCCGCCACAGCGTACTAAGATGGGTCCACAACGGCGAATGGGCATCTATGTTGGCTATGAATCTCCAACCATTGTCCGCTGCCTTGAACCCTTGACAGGTGATCTCTTTACCGCTAGATTTGCTGATTGTCACTTTGATGAGATAGTCTTCCCATCGTTAGGGGAAGATAAGAACACATATGTTCAATAGGAAGGACATGGATTGTGGTGGTCTGTCCCCACTATGTCTCATCTCAATCTTAGTACCGCACAGTCCGAACTTGAAGTGCCAAGAATAATCGAGCTCCAGAACGTAGTAGACACTCTGCCTGATGTTTTTTCTGATGTTGCCAAAGTGACGAGATCACACATACCTGCTGCAAACGTGTCTGCAAGGATCGATGTCCCGAATACTGGACATCACGCTACTCTTGTGACGCCAGGAGATGGCGCTATTGCCCAGTATGGCAATGATGTGGTGTCTATGGCCACAAGTCCCGTAAGGAAGCACGGTAGACCGATTGGTTCGAAGGATACTCGCCCTAGAAAGAGAGCGAATGAGGCACAAACAAATCATTTGATCATCGATACTCAAAATCCGTCCTATGAGAATGTTCAGGATTATGGTTATGTCCAAGAGACATCACTGGGGGATGCCTTAATGTCAGAACCTATCCTTGAGAACGTAGAGATCTCTGTGAATTACACTAGTGTACATGAGACGTGGGAAAGAAGCTCCATCGTCATTGTTGATGTATTCGCGTATTCAGTGGCGCGTGAGATTATTGAGACCGATGATATCGAACCACGCTCCGTTGATGAATGCCAACATAGAGCTGATTGGCAATAATGGAAAGATGCAATCCAGGCAAAACTTGATTTTCTAGGAAAAAGAAAGGTATTTGGACCAGTTGTGCCAATACCGCCCAACACCAAACCAGTTGGTCACAAATGGGTATTTGTTAGAAAGCGTAATGAGAGAAACGAGATTGTAAGGTACAAAGCTCACCTTGTGACGCAAGGCTTCTCACAATGCCCTGGAATCGACTACGAGGAGACCTATTCTCCCGTAATAGACGTAATAACGTTCCGCTAGCTTGTCAGTTTGGTAGTTTCTGAAAAACTGAACATGCAACTTATGGATGTGGTTACTGCGTATCTATATGGGGATCTAGATACATAAATATACATGAAGGTCCTAGATGGACTTCAGTTACCAAAATCAAGTGGCTCTAAACCACGGAGCGCGTTTGCAATTAGATTGAAACGCTCATTATATGGATTGAAACAATCCGGACGGATGTGGTATAATCGTCTAAGTGACTACTTGATTAGTAAGCGATATGTCAACAATGAACTATGCCCATGTGTGTTCATAAAAAGGACAAGTTCTGCATTTGCCATAGTAGCGGTTTATGTCGATGACATGAATATAATTGACACCCTGAAAGAGCTAAGGGAAACCGCTGAACACTTGAAAACCGAGTTTGAGATGAAAGACCTTGGGAAAACACAGTTTCGCCTCAGTTTGGAACTTGAGCACCGTAGATATGGTATCTTGATTCATCAATCAGTTTATACCCAAAAGATGCTTAGGCGTTTCAACACTGACAAGATTTAGCCTTCAAGCACCCCAATGGTCGTCAGTAGTCTTGATCCAAAGAATGATCCATTCCGTCCAAAAGATGACGATGAAAAAGTGCTAGAGGCAGAAGTTTCATACCTAAGTGCAATAGGCGCATTATTGTATTTAGCGCAATGCACAAGACCGGACATCTCATTCGCTGTGAACTTGCTAGCTAGATATAGCTCTGCGCCAACACGACGCCATTGAATTGGTGTTAAAGATATCTTTTGATACCTAAGTGGTACGATTGATATGGGATAGTTCTATCCTTACAGAGAGAAGATGGATTCGGACCCATCAAACGCCAGGGATGCCATAAATGGTGGACTACGTCCCCTCTCCCCATCCCAAAATGATATAAGTATTTTGGAAGGTTTTGCTGATGTTGGGTACCTGTTTGCCTCAAAATCGTCTCGGCCGAAATGAGAGCCAAGAGACTTGTGGTTGAATCGTCCTTCTGAAATTGCGCGGGCATGCCAACTCGCGGCCGAATGGCCAAGCGAGGTTTCTGATTTGAATGGTGCGTGATCTGACTTCTTTCAAATGATTGTAGGCCGAGGAAGGAACCCTCTCGGCCTTTAGGTTCTGATGCCTCTGTTGCAAGGACTTCAGTTAGGCGTCAATCCTGACCGGGATCTTCTATCACACTCACTTCTTGGGTAAAATCAAAGGTTCGGGTGACAAGCGAGAGATCTATTGGGTGAAGGTACTCGCAAATCACGGTAAAGACGAAGGTGAAGTGGATTCGGTTGTCAAAACGTTGTGAAATGATATGTGTGTGAATGGCGAATCGCATCAATCCAATCCGGACTGGCCGAAAGAGATCAATGGATGATAATTATACGTTACGAACTACTCCTAAGTGCGAAAAGTAAAGTACATATAAAATAAAGAACAAGAAAGTAAAATGCTTGAATGTAACGACTGAAATAAAAGTAAGAAACTAAAAATGAAAACAAGTTATGAAAGTTGAATAGAAGGCAAAGTACCTATGAAAGAGTAAGAGAAAGGTTTGAGTAAAAGTTGTATATTGATTTGTTTGTGTGGTGCAGGACCCTTTACAATGAGTTTAAAGCTCCTATATATACAGATCAAAACTTAGGCTAACTTGCTCTCTAAGACGTGGAATTCAAGTAGGATTCATCTTCCTTTTTTGGGTTGATTCATCCATAAATGTTATGATTCTACTGATATATATATGGAATCTTCATAATTGAAATTCTTAATTGATTTGAACTCTTTCCTTGTGAGGATTCCTTCCTTGAATGGACTCATCGGCCGATGTTTGTTAGTTGCGTTTGGCCGAGCATATTTAAGCTCCTTCTCGGCCCATCTGCGTAGTCACTCATTTGAACTTGGATTTTCCAACCATGTAACCGTGTGATCCACTTTCATCATCTTTTGGGTTGTTCGACCCAAAATCTCAAACCTCGGCCGTGTGATTGAACGATATCTTTATCTCAGACTCAAAACTCTAATCTCAGTCGAGTGACCGAACAACGCCCAGTCATACGACTCAAAACTATAATCTCGATCGAGGGACCGAGAAACTCTGATTTCGGTCAACACCTTCATTTCAGTCGTATGACCTAAATTATATATTCTCGGTCGACCTAATGCTTATTTGACTAATTTCCTCATCTCAGTTGAATGACCAATTAACTTCATTCTCAGCCGAATGATTGAGTGACTTCATTCTTGACCCTTACTTAATCTCAGCCAAAATTCTCTCTCATCCAACAACGAGAGTTTAGTAGGTCGACGTGCAAAAAACAGGTGCAAACAGTACCTTTCTGACTCACACAAAGGTCGCTCCCAAACTGGTTATGTTTTCAACATAGGAAGGACCCCGATATCTTGGAGATCTACAAAGCAGACCTTAGTCACTACCTTTTCGAATCATGCATAGATTATTGATATTCACGAAGCAGTTCGTGAATGTATATGGCTTCGATCCATAGTTACACATGTTCGAAGCTATTGTGGTCTGAAGTCTTCCACAGATGAGCCAACCAGTATCTATGAGGATAATGCTGCTTGCATTGAACAAATGAAGCAAGGCTACATCAAAGGTGACAATACCAAGCATATATCGCCCAAATTCTTCTACAATCAGCAACAACATAAGCTCCTCAAGATCAAAGTGAACCAGGTTCGATCTGAGGACAATGTGGCAGACTTGTTTACTAAGTCATTGCCCAAATCCATGTTCGAGAAACATGTGGCAAGAATTGGCTTGCGGAAATTATCTCCCATGATCGTAGTCATCAAGGGGAGACGCAGACATCAGAGAGAGATGTCTACATGTTCACCTCGAAACGTGAAGGGTGTGTTGTGCTATTTTTCCCATTCAACCGATGTTATTTTTGTCCCACTGAGTTTTTGTTACTCGGCAAGGTTTTTAACGAGGCAACGAGAGAAGCACCACGTTTGTGTAACAAAAGGGGGAGTGTTCTAGTAAAACCCTAATTTGTGTTTGGCCCAATCTCTAGGTTACTTGACCTAGTGGTAATGGGGTTTAATTTAGAAGAATCTAGATATTATCTTCCCTTGTATGATTCAGACTCTATGCCTTGTAATCCTCTATATAAAGAGGCCCATAGTATCAATGAGAATACACAGCGATTTTCTCTCAATTCCCGTTTCTCTAAAACAAGATCAACTTTCTTTTTCTTTTTTTTGAAAGGAAAAAAAAAGATCAACTATTAATTATGTATTAATTTAAGAGATATGTATTAATATTTTTCTTCATTTAATTAAATTATTTCCTTTAATTTTCTTTTCAAATAGAATTATTATATTGAATTAAGTGTCAAAAAATAGGCATTAACTTTTCTTTCCAAATATTTTTTAGGGTTTTTGTCTATTTACCCTAATTCTAGGGATTTTTTCCCACTTACCTCATTAATTTTTTTTAATTCCCCATTACACATAAAGACTCTAATAAGGTATTCCCTAATACCCAATTAAGTTTTATTTTTTTATTTTTTTAAGACTATTTTATCTTTACCCCGTTAGAGAGAGAAAATAGAAGAGAGAGAAGTCATAGGAGACTTCGCCGAAGTATAGTCATCAACCACAGGACTCCGGTCACCTGCAGTGGGATTCTTACCACCCGCCGCTGGATTCATGTTAATGGTCGTGGCAGTGTTCTAAAAATCGGTCTGGGCGGCCGCCTAGGCGCTAGGCCCAGACTGACCTCCCCGATTTTGGGATAGGCGACAAGGGAAATCGGCTTGGCTTTCAACGGGCGCCTAGACAGAGTAGGTGGGCGTTTCGACGTTCTAGGCGGTGAACTGGGCGCTAGGAGGTGCACATCTATTCACTTTCTCTCTCTTTTCGAGGCTCGACGGCTCGACTTTCTCTCTCTAGTCTGTACTCTGAGTCTTCTTGACTCTCTCTGATTTCTCCTATGAGTCCCCTCACCATCACTCTCTCTCTCCTCAACTCTGATCCTTCATTCTCTCTCTCCTCAATGACTTCGACCTGTCCCTCACTCCCTCCAAACATCATCTTGATTTAATTTCAATCATATAATCAAACATCCATCACAAAACTTTCAAAATCAATACCTGGGAAACCTTGTAATCATTGAGATGAAGAAATGGTGGAATCATATAAGGGTGTGGGGCGACAACTATTCAGTTGGGGACTTGGGGTCGGAGGTGGATGATAAGAGAAGAAGGAGAAAAAAAGGCTGACATAGGTTTGATATGTTTTCCACTTTTTCCTTAATTGTTCCATGGGTTTGGCCACTGACCCATTGTTTCTTCTAGCCCACTAGACTTTGTTTCTATACTATTTGTCAAAAAACAAATTAGATAAAAGGGAAAATGATCATTTATCCGATTTTAGGCTAAAAATTGCCCACTTGCTCCACCAACTGTTTTTTAACCCCATTTACCCAAAACACTCTAAGGGATTATTTCCCCTTTACCCAATTAATTCTTTTTTCTTTTTTTTTTGAGACTTTTTTGCCCTCTCCTTCTTTCTCACTTAGAGAGAAAAGTCACCTTCCACCTTGCTGTGCTCCGGTGACCAGTGGCCGGCGCGGTCTCCGGCGACCGGTGACCAGACTCCGGCGAACTGTGACCGGATTCCGGGAACCGGTAACCGAAATCCGGCGACCGGTAACCGAAATCCGGCGACCGATGACTGGAATCCGAAATCCGGCTATTATTACCCCCCCAGTAATCATAGTACTGCCCCCCAGTAATCATATTATTGCCCCCCAGTAATCATATTATTGCCTCCCAAAAATCATATTATTGTCATCCAGTGAATTGTATAAACTCCCAAAACCAAAATGAATACACTACAGGAACAATTGATCAATTCATAATCAAATTACTGCCTCCCAGTAATCATATTATTGCCCCCCAATACAAAGTCCAATGTTTCTACTGTCTCCCAATAGACCACCAAAAATGCAGCTTTTTGTAGGATTCACAAATAATTTGACTTTAATACACAGAAAACAACAGGTAACTTATCAAAACACCACACTATAGTGATCCCTGTCCCTCATATCAAAGTCTACTGGGGGCCAATAATGTGTCTACTGCCCCCCAGTAGACCATCAAACAAACCCCACAGTTACATTGCAATTCCTTCCTCATTCCCGGGGTTCACAATGTACAAAAAAAAAAAAAAAAACCAACTGTTTCCTTACAACCCACCTAGAGGCTTGCAATTGCATTTCTTTACAACCCGCCTAGGATTTTTCAGGCATTCTGGAAGGTTTGAACTACTCACACGTACTGATCTGTTGCCAATTTTTTAATCTGTTATTAGAAAGACATGCAGGCCAATACAGACGCACGTACGCCACACTCGTCGTCGTCGTTTCATCCAACACCTCTCCTGCACAATCCCAACTCATCCGATCGGCCAAGACCCAGAAGCTCAACGACATAGTTGAGCTCCCAGCACCCTCCGGCCACGACTCCAACGCCGCCGGTTCAGTGTTCACGCACCTCTCAGCCATCATGTTCGATGCCCGATCATCTCTCCGGTCTGCAATCTCGGCCATGGAGCTCAAACCCACTGCCATGATCGTCGATTCTAGATAAACAGATAGATGGAGAGTGTTTGGATTGCAAAGAGCTGCTGGAGATCGAGTTGGGGGAGGGGGTGAGCGAGAGAGATCCCGGTGAGAGAGAGAGATAAATTTAATTTATTAATTAAAATGAGGGTAATATTGTCAATGGATGTTAGATTGGGTAAATGTGGTTAAAAAACTCTTAGTGGAGTAAGTGGGCAATTTTTAGCCTAAAATCGGGTAAGTGGTCACGGCCCCTAAATAAAAAGAGGCCTATGTTGAATGAATTAACTCAAAGACATCCTTATGTTAGTTCAATAAATATATAATTCAACATGTTGATTATTTGATTAGATGGCACTGATGCAATAGGCTTTAATAGACTAATAGATTAATGGTTGAAGATCTTATTATTTTATTTACGTAATTATATGTAATAAAAATTAAATTAAATTAAAAAATAGAAACCGCCTAGGCCCCTAGGCACTAGGAGCTAGGCACCGGGCTACCACCGGACTAGCGCCTAGAGATTTTTAGAACCATGGGTTGCGGGAATCCGGTCATTAGCTTCCGCTCACTAGACTTCTTTGAAAACCTCGCCGGAGGTCCCTAAAGAGGTCGTCAGAGATCTCATAGGTCACCGGAAAGATTTATTGCTCCCAAATAGATCTGTATTTTGCCCCTCAATAGAGGGGTAATAAACCTCTATTGCCCCTAATAGAGGTTTATTAGGGGGCAATAGAGGTTTATGAAACATTGCTAGAAGTCCCCAAAAAGGTTGTCGGAAATTTCATGTAGGGCCATAGAGGTTTATTGCCCCTTCTAATAGACCTGCATTGGCCTCAAATAGACCCTTTAGTTGCCAGAATGGGAACCAATCTCCCTAAAATTAGACAAATAAAACTTTGATTAAGGAAAAAAATGAAGAGATTTGTGTTGACAGAATAACAGTGTATTAAATGAGTAATTAATGAGGAGAGAGGAGAGAACCTTTTATGGGTGAAGAAGGAGCTGATCTTCTTCATGTTTTCGATGTGGGACTGATATGCTTCAGTCCCCACTTGGAGCTTCTGATGCTATATTGACGCGGCGCGTGGCGACATGTCAGCTGTGATCTGGGGGCAAGTGATAGGAGCATTTTAATGTGGTATTTTAATAGTTAATTCATCACATTTTGCTTAGTTAATTCCTTAACGAATCGATTTTTAACTCAATTTCTATTTTTTAGGTACATTGGAGTAGATGATGATGAAATGAGCTGTTTGGCCCTAAAATGAGCATTTTGGCCTGAGAAAGCGTGTCTTGGAGAAATTGAGCCAATGAGAAAGCGAGCTAGACAATAAATGAGGAGTGGCAGACTAACCATCCGAACTTCAAATGAGTTGAAACTTTCCAGATTCATTCTAGAAAGCCCAAGGATCATTTCTTATGAAGAGTGCCAGAGCAAACTATGAGTGGAAGACATTCAAACAATCAGCCCAATTTTCTACAGAAGCAAAACTGGAAAACTGGACCTGTAAGAGGTCCAGCAGTATTTCCGGCCCAACCACATGGCAATACATTCTGAAACTTTACCACAGTAATCTACATTCATGGGGGAATATTTGTTATGAAGAAGTCTTGGGCAGAATCTAAACTTTCGGTGGAGATAAAATTGAAGTAAATGAGTAGGAAATCCATCATCATCATCACCCAAAAACATTCCATGTTTTAGGGTGTAATCATCATGTTTTCTCCATCATTTCTCACACTAATCCACCACCCTCATCACCCAAAAATATTCCATGTTTTAGGGTGTAATCATCATGTTTTCTCCATCATTTCTCACACTAATCCACCATCATCATCACCCAAAAACATTCCATGTTTTAGGGTGTAATCATCATGTTTTCTCCATCATTACTCACACTAATTTACTCCATCTTTTCCAATTTCACTCTTCTTTTTCTTCCCTATATAAACACCTTCTCCTCTCATTCTAAAACACATTCCTTCATCCATTCCATCTTCTTTGTCTCTCCATTTCCTTTCCATTTTTCTCTTCATACTCTAGTTTTAAGTTTCTGCATTTTTAAGCAAAGAGAAGAAAAGAAGAAGAAGCCATGAAGCCTCCTAGCCGTCATCATCCACCTTGTGCCGTGATAGTGAAGTCTTGCTTTAAAGATTCAAGATCAACGTCTCAAGCTCTTCATCATCCACTCCCTTCATGGTGTAATTCTATCTTTTTCCTTGTAATTTCTTTTGGTTTTCTTTGTTTAGATTTGTAGAACTATGAATTCTAGTTAACAAATAATGTTAAGGGCAAAGTTTAAAGCCCGTTTATATGTTTTGAGATAAAGTTGTGATTTCTATATGTTGATTTTTATGTTGCTTATGTGGGTTTGTTTAATTAAATTTGCATGATAGAAAACTTTTGTATTTTAATCTTATGTGGTTGCAAACACTTAGGGTTTTGATATAATTGGTGCTAGGTTTAAGATCATGAAATCGACTTTTCGTTTTGTGTAAACTTGAATCAAAGTAGTAAAGGTTTTGTGCAAAGACCGAATTTAATTAAAGAGGATTGCAATTAGGTGGACTTTTCCATACTAAGTTGTACACTTGAGTTGATAGCCTTTCTCTATGTCTAATGCGTTGAACATGTCATGATTGACTAGCTTTCTAGGGCTTGATTGCATGTTTGATAGTATTAATCTAGGTGCTTTCGCTTAGGTTAATTAGCATTGAAAAGTAAAATATGGGAAATCATTTGCTTTCGAATGTTTCACATGATCAACTCCTCTCTCATGACATTTAAAATCAACTATAGGAATTGTAATTGGATTTCTTACATATGGATGTGGTTTTGATCTTTGTTCCTTGCGATCCACCCTTGTATATATGTTTTTACATTTTCTTTATTTTATTTATCTTAATTTTCAATTATATAATTCTTAAACCCCCTCCCTTTTTATTTTGTTACTTGTATATATTTCTATTCTTTATTTTATTTTTGTAAATAATACTTTATTATTTTAATTCTTTATTTGTTTATACAATTGTATATATTTATATTCTTTATTTTATTTTTGTAAATAATACTTTTCTTTATTTATTTCACAATTACAAGTGTACCCTCAATCCCCGGATAGAACGATCCCTATTTGCTTATACTACTAACGATATTTCAGGGTTAAATTATGCGCTTGCTAAAAGCGCATCAATTTTTGGCGCCGTTGCCGGGGATTGAAAAATCACTTGTTAAATTGTGTCATTTATTGTATATATTTGTTGTATATAAATTGTTTGAAACTTAGTTTAAATTAACTAGGATGTTATTTATATTATTGAACACGAATTTTAATTGTAGGTTGTAAATTGAGAGGAATAGGTGAAGTCTCTTTTGTTAATATTGGCCTAAACCCCTTATTGGTACCTAGCTCAGGTCCCTTAAGGTTGAGGGCGGCCTTTATTAACACTTGTTGAACTGTCTTCACACTTATGAACTTTTTCATCTTAGTAAGTATAGCCTATGTGGAATGGTGTCTAGGAAGGGGACAACGTTCATGACGGGTTTTTGAATCCAGAAGTGCTTGCAAATGGGCCTAAACCACTATGTGGGAGTAGCTCATGCCAAAATGGATTTTTCCTCTCGTGTTCGTCCTCCCCCACCTGGCCATTTCAGTAAGGTTGCCCAAACGATTTGAAAGGGAGTTTGTGTCTAGGCGACTATACTTGGGTTGCACGTCCACTTGATTTACCGCTTGGAATTTGATTCGATATCAATAATGTTTATAACAAAAGAAATACTTGTGAATACTCTATACATGTAAATTATTTTGTTGTTTCACACTTTAAACTTGTAAAAATACTTTTCACATTTTATACTCACTTGTGTATTTTGTACAATATACTTGTTAATTATACTTGTAGTTTGTAATTAATAGTTATACTTGTTTTTATTTTGTATTTCTTTGTTAATTATAGTTACTAACTTTATTTAATGTAGGTACTGTCTGGCTGCAAGACGTAAAATACAAGCGCTACTTGGGAGGCAACCCAATTCAGAATATAATCAGATTTGCTTTCTCTTTCCCTATTTCTTTTTATTTTTCATTTTTTTCTCTATTGTTTTTATTTTAGGATTTGTTTTCGTAAATGTCTTCTATCTATGCTTACTTATTTCATTGCATGCTTTTAATTGATTACATTGAAGATAATGCAATATTTAAGTGTGGGGGAAGAGATTTATATTTTTATCTTTCATTTTGAGTCCTATATATATATATTTGTCTTTTATTTTTGAGTCCTTTATATAAAAAAATAATAATATATATATATATATATATATATAAATTTGCATTCATTCAGTCTTATTAAATTCAGCTATTTACAAAAAACAAAAAAAAAAAAAAAAATTAAAAAAAATATATAATAATAATAATAATAATAATAATAATAATAATAATAATAATACTAAGCCATGTCTGCATCTCTGTAGGAGTTGAGACTGAGCTCAAGGGAAATGTGAGAGCCACCGCCATAACCGCCACCTCCCTCGGAAGTAGTCTTCATGTTGCCCAAGATGTCCTCACCATGCATGGGGAATAGTGGAAGGGTTTCAATCTCCTGGTGATATTCTCCTCGTTGTTCCATGATCGATCCATCAGCACCATAGCCGACACGTGACCCAAAGTTTAGATCAATGGATCTGTCAGTGGATCTGTCATTACTAGTAGAACCAGTGGAACCAAAATTGAGATCGAGAGATCCACCAACCGGAACGTTCCGAAATTCCTTCAACTTCTGCCTCTCACGAGCCTTGAGGTTCTGGAACCAAAAGAAGACGTTTTTGTCCTCGATCTGCCCATACTGTTTCAGATGAAGGCAGATCTCTTGAATCTGCTCTGGAGTTGGGTACTTAAAACCCTTATCATAGTAAAGGCCCTTGAGGATTCTTAGTTGAGGCGGTGTGGGAGCCCACCGGTTACTACTCCCGGCTGCTTGGATGCTTCCTCCCTCCTCGGTTGGTTGCTGGGCTTGTAATTCCATTTGTTGCTGGGTTTGTAACTCCATTAGTTGCAGAGTTCGTGGTTCCATGTTGATGAAGAAAGGATTGGAGTTTCGAAAGAAAGGCTGAAGGGTTGAGAGAGAAAGGATGGAACTCGGAAGAATTTTCTTTTGGAGTGAATAGTCGCTCCCTCAGAATGCACCTAATTATAGAACGAGTGAGCAGATCTCCACCGTTGGATGGACGACCTCTGAGATTAAATCTACGCGTTGGATTAAAGTCACCCGCAAACACGGAAAAGCTGTTGCCGCGTGGAAGACACGTGGGGGAACCAAACGAATCTCGAGGAGCTGTGACAGACAAGCTACAGCCGAAAGCAGGTTTAATTGCCGTGAATCAAGGAAAAGAAGGACGCGTGGGGGAGTCAAACGAATCTCGAGGAGCTATAGCCGAAAGCATGCCATAAATCCAGGAAAAGAAAGGAATATTTACACGTGGGGGAGTTTCTTGGGCCGTGAACTATCATAACTCTTCTCCTTCCCGGAGAAGCTTTGTTAAAACCGTGTGCCTTTTCAAATTCCTTCTACTTCCTCATGGCTCGAACTAAGGTTACCCCTCGCAGGGGCGTCAATCAACGCCGTGTTCTCTCTTTGGAAGAAGAAGGTCGTCAAGCGGCCACTAGAGCTGGGCTTACTCATCCATGGGACCATCGTCCTATTCGTGAGCGTACCCGCAGTCCCCCTCCTCTGCCTCGTCGCTCTCCCAGACTGCATCCCGGAGAGTCTTCTTCCTCACCAGCTGCTCGTGCTCCTCGGCCTATGGCCACCCTGGAAAGCTTGTCGGATTTGATTGATGATTTGCGTTCCTCTCTCCGCGATGGTATTATGGTGACAGATTGGAGAGTCAATTGCATGATCGATTACATCTCTGAGATGAACTGCTCTTTGATCCGCTGTCACACTGCAATAAACAAGCTTGCTCAGGAAGTCAATAACTTGCAAAGTTATCCTCCTGGGTTTCCTCGCAAGGACGCTACTGCATCACAACATGAGGACCCGCCTCCGAAGGCTGAAACCAGCAAGAGGGCTGCCACTCGCCCGCATACCGCTCCTCCAAAGGAGTAAATGGAGGTACAAGTCTAGGCTGAAAGACTTTAAACATTAAGCGCTGCATGGGAGGCAACCCATTTCAACCGTATCTGTGGAGGAGCCATCAAACGCAGATTTGCTTTCTTGAACTCTTCCTTCTATTTTATTTTCATGATTTTTAAGTTGTTTTAGGTTTTGTTGTGTTAACTTTCTCTTCTATGCTTGATTTATGCTTTGCATGCTTTAAATTTGTTATACATTGAGGACAATGCATGAATTAAGTATGGGGGAAGGATTATTGCTTTATTGTGTTTTTAGTAGTTAGAATATAAAAAAAAAATGAAAAAAAAAATGAAAAATAGTTGATGTTGGATTGTGTTTTTATTGTGTTTTTAATTGATGTTGTGATACACTAAGGTATATTGGATTAAACATAGTCTTGAAAAAGGGTAGCTGTTTCAGTCCCATTGCACATCGAGACTCCCTGTTCCCGTACCTAAGTGTTGAAATTAAATTAAATTGTAAAAAAAAAAAAAAAAAAAAAATGTTTGTTTTAGAGTGTTTTTGTGTGTTTGAGTCTTAGGATGCTCCTAACGTCTAGGATGAACATGTCTCCGAATTCATGGCTGAAGGTTTTCACAATCAAAATAGGACTTAATTGAATTATGTGGTTAATCGACGTTGTGATACTTGTATGAAGATTTGAGATAGGATTGTAACTTGGTTCATTAAGCATGCTAGGATTAAGTCTGATTCATTTGACCCAAGTGAGCTGTTGAGCTAAAATACTTTCTTTTTGAGTGCTTACTGATAATTTCAGAATTTCATGGCTGTATTTGCAAAACCTCATCTTTCTTTGAAAATCCAATGATCATGTGGCATAGATTTTAATGGACTAGAGAATACTAGAACTCGACTGTTGTGACTGTCAAAACTTGTATGCCATAATATGCACTGATCCTGGATAGGATAGAAGGCATTAGGGTAACCACCAAAGCCAAACAAGCATGTGTCCCCAATTGTGCCCGTCGTGGGACTCCTTAGAATGAACCCCTTTGAGCCTACGTTGAAAACCTTTGTTTCATCACCCTCACTACCCTACCATGAGCTTAGTACAGGATATCTCTACCCTTGTCTTAAGGACTTAGTAGAGCATAACATAGTATGTAGGGGTGACGATGAAAGACAAGTGTGGGGTGGGGAAAATCCAAGAAGAAAAAAAAAAGAAAAAATTTTGCCTTGAAAAAAAGAAAAAAAAGAAAGAAAGAAAGAAAAGCGGCAAAAGAGAAGAAAAATTGAAAAGAAAAATCTTGGGAAATTGTTGAAGTGTGGTTTTGGACTTTCAAATTTGTAGAAGGCTCAAAATTGAAAATTATGCCTTTGTCCATTCCCATGTTGGTTAGAGTGAAGGTTTGGCCCAAAACAATGATATTTGGTCTACAAAAATGATGACATAAGGTGGTCCTTATATGCTCTGCTAGGTCCTTAGGATTTTTTTGTATCCTTAATCTTCATTTCGAAAACCCTAGCTTAGCCCCATTACAACCTGTTTTAAGTGCTGACTTGATCCTTGAGATGGGCAGTCTTTGGTTAGTGGAGTCAGTTACGCAGTCGAGCTTATGGTTTAGGTCCATTTGTGCACTTAGTCATTTCATGAGGTCTTTAAAAATTCTTCACAAAATGTGTTTATTGATGAAATATGCAAGCTGTTTGTTGCCTTACAATTTGTTCTCTTGCATATACTTGAGTGTGAAGCTTTTAAGCATAGCCATTTCTGAGAGAAAAATCGAGAGTATGCCCTGTGAGTTTGGATTGGACTTGTTCGAAACATGCTATCATTCACTGTATAACTTAAGTTCTCCATATCTTGCTTAGTCATACGAATGTCACAGGTTTATTAACCATGGAATTATCTTTGTGATTTTGATTAAGTGTTTAACGTGAAAGCTATGAGTTTGGAGTCTCTGAGACAACAGTTAGGAGCAATAGAGTCATTTACTTGCTTTTTGTCAAGTCTTTGTTCTGTTTTGGATTTTTTTTGTTTTGTTTTGCTAAGGGACTAGCAAAAGCTAAGTGTGGGGGAATTTGATAGGAGCATTTTAATGTGGTATTTTAATAGTTAATTCATCACATTTTGCTTAGTTAATTCCTTAACGAATCGATTTTTAACTCAATTTCTATTTTTTAGGTACATTGGAGTAGATGATGATGAAATGAGCTGTTTGGCCCTAAAATGAGCATTTTGGCCTGAGAAAGCGTGTCTTGGAGAAATTGAGCCAATGAGAAAGCGAGCTAGACAATAAATGAGGAGTGGCAGACTAACCATCCGAACTTCAAATGAGTTGAAACTTTCCAGATTCATTCTAGAAAGCCCAAGGATCATTTCTTATGAAGAGTGCCAGAGCAAACTATGAGTGGAAGACATTCAAACAATCAGCCCAATTTTCTACAGAAGCAAAACTGGAAAACTGGACCTGTAAGAGGTCCAGCAGTATTTCCGGCCCAACCACATGGCAATACATTCTGAAACTTTACCACAGTAATCTACATTCATGGGGGAATATTTGTTATGAAGAAGTCTTGGGCAGAATCTAAACTTTCGGTGGAGATAAAATTGAAGTAAATGAGTAGGAAATCCATCATCATCATCACCCAAAAACATTCCATGTTTTAGGGTGTAATCATCATGTTTTCTCCATCATTTCTCACACTAATCCACCACCCTCATCACCCAAAAATATTCCATGTTTTAGGGTGTAATCATCATGTTTTCTCCATCATTTCTCACACTAATCCACCATCATCATCACCCAAAAACATTCCATGTTTTAGGGTGTAATCATCATGTTTTCTCCATCATTACTCACACTAATTTACTCCATCTTTTCCAATTTCACTCTTCTTTTTCTTCCCTATATAAACACCTTCTCCTCTCATTCTAAAACACATTCCTTCATCCATTCCATCTTCTTTGTCTCTCCATTTCCTTTCCATTTTTCTCTTCATACTCTAGTTTTAAGTTTCTGCATTTTTAAGCAAAGAGAAGAAAAGAAGAAGAAGCCATGAAGCCTCCTAGCCGTCATCATCCACCTTGTGCCGTGATAGTGAAGTCTTGCTTTAAAGATTCAAGATCAACGTCTCAAGCTCTTCATCATCCACTCCCTTCATGGTGTAATTCTATCTTTTTCCTTGTAATTTCTTTTGGTTTTCTTTGTTTAGATTTGTAGAACTATGAATTCTAGTTAACAAATAATGTTAAGGGCAAAGTTTAAAGCCCGTTTATATGTTTTGAGATAAAGTTGTGATTTCTATATGTTGATTTTTATGTTGCTTATGTGGGTTTGTTTAATTAAATTTGCATGATAGAAAACTTTTGTATTTTAATCTTATGTGGTTGCAAACACTTAGGGTTTTGATATAATTGGTGCTAGGTTTAAGATCATGAAATCGACTTTTCGTTTTGTGTAAACTTGAATCAAAGTAGTAAAGGTTTTGTGCAAAGACCGAATTTAATTAAAGAGGATTGCAATTAGGTGGACTTTTCCATACTAAGTTGTACACTTGAGTTGATAGCCTTTCTCTATGTCTAATGCGTTGAACATGTCATGATTGACTAGCTTTCTAGGGCTTGATTGCATGTTTGATAGTATTAATCTAGGTGCTTTCGCTTAGGTTAATTAGCATTGAAAAGTAAAATATGGGAAATCATTTGCTTTCGAATGTTTCACATGATCAACTCCTCTCTCATGACATTTAAAATCAACTATAGGAATTGTAATTGGATTTCTTACATATGGATGTGGTTTTGATCTTTGTTCCTTGCGATCCACCCTTGTATATATGTTTTTACATTTTCTTTATTTTATTTATCTTAATTTTCAATTCTATAATTCTTAAACCCCCCTCCCTTTTTATTTTGTTACTTGTATATATTTCTATTCTTTATTTTATTTTTGTAAATAATACTTTATTATTTTAATTCTTTATTTGTTTATACAATTGTATATATTTATATTCTTTATTTTATTTTTGTAAATAATACTTTTCTTTATTTATTTCACAATTACAAGTGTACCCTCAATCCCCGGATAGAACGATCCCTATTTGCTTATACTACTAACGATATTTCAGGGTTAAATTATGCGCTTGCTAAAAGCGCATCAGCAAGCCGGGGCTCAAGTGGTAGCCTGCTTGGCTGTGTTCCCGTAGGTCACTCCTTTGGCGGGAGTTGGTACCGCTAGTGGTAGCATAAGCGTGACTCATTATAGCTAATTATGCTTGTGAATGCCTATGTAAGTACAAGTCCCCTAAGTCCCCAGTCAAGGAGGGCAATTTTGGTTGCGGAGTTGCCTAGCGGTTCGAAGCATTGCTTCCGCTAGTCTTTGCAAAAGCATAATTAGCGTCAGTGCGTTGTTAACCATGGACTTACTGAGCAAACTCTTTATACCCTTCCGGGTGGGCCCCTGCTAGGCCCCCTAGGGAGTCCCGCACTCGTCTGCTAAGATAGACCTCTGTTTGGCCGGTGTATTGTTTGTTGAGGGGAGTTGCGTTGAGTAGAGGGTGTTGGGTAGTGAACCCAATCTTTGATACCCAAGTGGCGGGGGTCAACGTGCCTGATCAGGGCCGTCGGAGACTGTTGACGCATCCCCCTACCTATCCCAGATGACCATGTTTTGACTACAACGCCGCGTTGCGGTCGTTGTCAAAGTGAGGCGTTGCCTCGGGAATCGCCGCTGGCAGAAGTCCCTCCATCGATGATAGGTGGCCGGCAATGTCGTTATGACCTGCCTGGCTGTAGCCAGGTGCATGGCTTTGCGGTCAGCGGTGACTGTCTTCCCAAGTATTGAGGGAGAAGTCTCGCTAGCGGTTTTGTCTCTATCGGAGACTATCTCACTTGTATGATGGAGGGAGAAGTTCCGCTAGCGGAGTTGCGCTTAGCGGAGACTATCTCGCTTGCAAGATGGAGGGGGAAGTTCCTCTACCGGAGTTGCGCTTAGCGGAGACTATCTCGCTTGTAAGATGGAGAGATAGAAGTTTTGCTAGCGGAGTTGCCCTTAGCGGAGGCTATCTCGCTTGCAAGATGGAGAGGGAGAAGTTGCGCTTAGCGGAGACTATCTCGCTTACAAGATGGAGGGGGAAGTTCCGCTAGCGGAGTTGCTCTTAGCGGAGACTATCTCGCTTGAAAGATGGAGAGGGAGAAGTTCCGCTAGCGGAGTTGCACTTAGCGGAGGCTATCTCGCTTGCAAGATGGAGAGGGAGAAGTTTCTGTAACGTCCTGTACCTCAATTTACCAGTTCACTAGTCATTTGGACGGTAAACGACAACTATTTTCACTTGTTACTTTGTTTCGATACTTTTAGTGGCCTTAAAAGTTGACTTTTTTGTTCGGGTCAAAATTTGAGAAAATTTCCTTCATGAAAGTTGTAGGAAACATTAAACTGAGCGCGTGCATATGTGGTACGTAAAAATCAGAGTTCGTATGCCAAAGTTAGGAGTATTTTCGTGTGAGGGGTATTTTGGTCATTTCATCACACCTTAATTATAAGGGGCTGATCAGCCCCATTTCCTCCATCCTTTACGACAGAAACCAGAAAGAGGAGGGAGAGAGAGAGAGAGAGAGAGATCTTCCGGCGCTGATTCCGGCAATTTTCAGCAGCAAAAAATGGTATCAATCTCTTCCTTACCTCATGGGTTTTCTTTTAAGTATAATATTGCATAGATTTATTGAAGGATTTTTGAGATTGAAATCCGGGCACTATTCACAAATTGGGGTTTACTGTTTTCTTAAGGGTGCGGCTATTGCCACCCTACCATTTTCTTTGTTCACCCTACAAATATTTGAATTATTGAAAGACTATATTACCCAAATGCAAAATGACTAATAAGTACACTAATTTTCTAAAATTTAAATCTTTAAGGAAAACTAAATACATAATTAATTAAATACAAAATTCTGATAACATTAATCTTCCCTTCTCCTTCCAAATTTCAATTTATTACAATTTTCTTTTTTATATTTTTGTTGCGTTCTCATCGTTAATTTTCTATTCAATTCACAAAACTATTAGTGTTAACTTCATCAAAATCTTTATAATACTTTTATAAACACCGAAAGTAAAAAATTTAAAACACGAAAAAAAAAATCAATATTTTTTTCATTGCACATAGTAGCGCTTAATAATTTTTTAATATGGATTGAAATAAACGAACATTGAAACTGAATAGAAAAAATAAAAAAAATGGAAGTAATTCAAATTATGATTTTATTAGGAAACTTTAATATATTTTAGGACGTCTTTTTAATTGATATAAATTAAATGAGAAATTTTTGTTAAACAATTTTTTTTTTTTATATGATGGAGGGTATTCCTAGAAAGATAAATGGGTTGGATAAGTAAATCTAATAATTGTAATTAAAATGTAGGGTGTAATGAGCAAGTAGGGTGAACAGAGAAAATTATAGGGTGGCATTAACCTCACCCTTTTCTTAATTGTTGAGGTAGTTCTAGTTGTTTTCTGAACTTGGTGTAGTTGAGAAAAATGCTAGGGGGGTTGAGATGAAGCTGTTGCCAAAATTTGGTGACCATCGGAGAAGTTGACCGCCGAGTGAACAGTGCCGCGCTTGAACAGTGCATGCGTGAACAGTGATGACGTTTAAACAGAATTTAAATTCTATTTTTAGCTAGTTAAATCCTATAATTTTGTAGAGGTTGAATATGTGAATTTGGTTGGAATTGGATAAGTTTTTAATTGATTATGAATTTCTAGAATTTAAAATTCCATTATCAATTTATGAGACTCCGATCGTCGGATATCTCTTGGTTCTGCTTTGGAACCTTTAAGATGACGAATTGGTATTAGAGGTCAAAGTTGGGATGAATCCGAGAAGAAGTGGAGAGATGATTTATGAGGATTTAGTTTTGGGAATCGTATTTAATTGTTGAATAGTTATTCACGAAAAATAATTGTGTACAGGGCGACATACCGAACTCTTGCTCGATGAAGGAACTTGTATGCGTGATCACCTGAATAGTACTGTGAGTGGACATTTTCTTTTAAATAAGGATGCATGCAATTGTTTTTCCCGTATTAATTATTTAGTTATTTAATTCCATGTGATTATATTTTGTTTTCAGAAAATTATTATTAATTTGTCTTGTTTTGATTTGGGAACTGAAGTAGTGACTTAAATTATTGTTTTAATTTATCGAGCATATTAAACGGATTTAAATATTTTATTACTATGTCAATGGGATTTTTGAATCAAAGTTTATTATGCTTGATTTGGAGAATATGATTATTATATGGTTTCCAGCGATATGTTTTCAGAGGAATTTTCGGGATTAAATATATTGTTTAATTGCCGACTTTGGATTTCTGGAAGATTTTCGAGATGAGTTTTCGATGGAGTTGGATTTCTCATTTATTTATTGACTTTCGGTTTTGGCATAGGGAATGCCTAATTAATGATTTTTGGATTTGGTTTGTTTCTTGGAGTTTTTGAGAGATTTTTGGAATTGGGATTTGCTTATACTAATTACCGGTTTTGGTTTCAGATTTGAGAATATTTTGGCGTGCGGGGTCACGTCATTGGAATATATATATTTTCTCATGACAGATTGGGGAAGCCTTTCAGATTTTATGGATTTTGAATGTTTTCCTTCACCATACCGGAGTCCAATTACTAGGTCTCCGCCTCACTTACTTGTGTTTGTGAGTGGCAGTTGAGGTAGCTTATTCTCCTCCTCACTTACTTTGTGTTTGTGAGTGGCAGTCGAGGTTTCTCCTCCTCACGTGAGTGGTAGTCGAGGTTATTAGTCTCCTCCTCACACAATCTATGTGTGGGTGGTAGTCGAGGTTAGGGGTTCATTTACCCGTATGGTGACATCCCTTCCCCGTATCCTTTTATTTGTTACTTGACTAGCGGGGCTAGTCCGATTCTTTTAGCCAGCGGGGACTGGTATGTTTTCACCAGATTCCGAGTTTTAAAGACATACGTTTTATAAACGTTGCATGTATCGAAGTTTTACGAATTTAAATTCGTGGGGAAGTAATACAATTCCTTTTCTTTTAATTTATTTATTTAGTCGTTTATTTTTGTCTACTCACTCTAACATGTTTTTCAATTACTTTCCCCTGGGCCCTTCGGTTTCAAATGCCCAGTTTGCAGGCGAAATTAGTTGAGGTCGGGCGTACATTGGAATTGAGGCATAGTCAACAACATGGCTTCCACATTTTTTTTTATTTAGGTTTTTCTTGATTACCCTTGCTGTTAGAATTGCTCTAATTACCTGAGGAAATTAATGTTATTTAAGTTGTGATTTGTGTTATGTGATTTTTGGTTGATGTTGTAATTTGGGGAGCAGGGTGGCTCCAGGAGAATAAGGATGGATGATTTAGAAGTGTAAATGTTTTCCTACAGGTTTTGGGTAGCCTACTTTTAGGGGAAGTTTCGCCAAATTTTTGGTAGAATTTCTTCTAAGGTGGGTCTTGCAGGGCCACTTAGGATTTCAGAGTGAAATCCGGGGCAGGTCCTGTCAGTTTCGCTGGCGGAGTTGCACTTAGCGGAGACTATCTAGCTTGCAAGATGGAGGAAGAAGTTCCGCTAGCGGAGTTGTGATTAGCATAGACTATCTCGCTGAGTGCTTCGATGATTGGCGATTTTCCGTCTCGATGGTTACCTTGGACAGACGCTTCGTGCAATGGGGTTTGACACGTGGCCTATATGTATTGGGTTAACGTGTGTGATAACGTCTTTTCAGCACGCCCGTCACCTCGCCAATAATATGGATAATTATTGATTTTGTAACCTAGGCGTTGCCTCAGTTAATCCGGAGAGTTAGTACGCTTGTGAGGCACGTGTACGGTTGTGGTGCGATGTCGTTTTTCAGCGGACGACCTAGATTAGTTTGACATTGACATAAAAGAGAGGGAAACCTTGTGTTTTGGCACTTCGTACTTTTTACCTTTTGTCGTCATCTTCCAGCTTCGCTCTGTGTTCTGAGAAGAGTATTGTTGAGATTCCGTGAAGATATCCAGTTTTTGGAAGCACAAAGATCTTCTGCCATGAAGAGAAGTGTTTTCGGTCGCACTCTAGTTTTCATCTTTGAGGTTGGTACTCTTAATCTCATCCATGTTTTACTGGATTTCTTTGTTTGTTTTTGTCGGTTTCTGGATTTTTTATTTTATTTTATTTGGGGTACTGTGTTCCTCCCCGGTGTGCTTTAAGGGTGTAAAGCAAGTTTTGGGGATGGATTTTGGTGTTTGGTAGAGGGTTGGGGTCTGGGGGTTTGCTGGATGGTCCAATCTGGATTTTTGAGTATATGGGTACTTTCTGTTCTTGTTTTGGTGTTTTCTGGGCAAGTGTTCTTGATGCTTCTGGATGTAACTGATAAAGGGCTAGCCTAGATCCTGTTCCAATTGACTGGTTTGAGTTTTAGGGTTTTGGGATGACTAGCGTCATAAAGATTTCAAGCGGTGAGGATTCCGAGTCTAACGAGTCGCTCAACGTGGCGGATAGGGTTTTTATTGACTAGTTGCGTCCGTCTGCCCTTGCAGGAACTTCCTGCTCCGAACCGCTAGACATTGCACCGCTACAAACCATACCTTGGGAAGTTGCCATGGGTCGTGCTGGTCGTCCTGAGAGTTCTAGGGCAGGAGAGGATGCCGCTACTCGCAAAAGGCGGGAGGATAGGCTGGCGAGTAACAGCGCAGCTAGCTGCTCCGCTGATGGGGTGAGAGAGGCTGGCGGGGAAGTGGTTGAGTCGGCCTGGGCTCTCCGCGATGGTACGGCAGTTGACGAGGCTGGAGGGCTGATGACAGTAGCCGCCGTCAACCGTGTGAAGCGGGTGTTCTGCCTGGCAGGCATTATGAAATTGAGACCGCCGTTGAAGGATGAGAGAGTGTCGTTCCTGGCAGCGGGGCACGCTGCATTGCAAGAGGCGATCTTCTGCCAGGGAGTGACACTCCCGCTGTTGCCAAACCTCCAGATTTTGGTTTGTGAGTTTGGCATCGTTTTTGGGCAGATTTGCCCTAATATGTGGCGGTTACTGATGCGCTAAAAGCAAGCGCATAATTTAACCCTGAAATATCGTTAGTAGTATAAGCAAATAGGGATCGTTCTATTCCGAGGATTGAGGGTACACCTGTCATTGTCAAACAATTAAACAATTAAAATTAAAACAAAGTATAATATTCACAAATATATTCACAAGTATAAACATTATTTACGAAAAAAAAGGGGGATTTTGTTTTTGGTTTTTTCGAAAATAAAACTAAGTTAACAAAATAATTAAAATGCAAAAACATAAAAATACGAATGGAATGAGAGAACAAAGATCAAAATCGAAACATATGATTAAAATTGATTCAAACCCTAATATTGTTTCATCTAAGTCATGAGAAAGGAGTTGATCATGTGAAACGTTAAAAGCAAACAATTTCCCATATTTTACTTTTCAATGCTAATTAACCTAAGCGAAAGCACCTAGATCAATCCTATCAAACATGCATTCAAGCCCTAGAAAGCTAGTCAATCATAACATGTTCAATGCAATAAACATAGAGAAAGGCTATCAACTCAAGTGTACAACTTAGTATGGAAAAGTCCACCTAATTGCAATCCTCGTTAATTAAATTCGATCTTTGTCCAAAATCTTTACTACTTTGGTTCAAGTTTACACAAAACGAAAAGTCGATTTCATGTTCTTAAACCTAGCAACAATTATGCATAAACCCTATAAGTGTCGACCCAAATAAGATTAATACACAAAGGATATCTATAATTCAAATTTAATTAAACAAACCCACATAAGCAACTCTCGAAGAACAATAATATGAATCTGAAAATTCTCAATTAATCATAAAAATTCCAGAAATTAATATTTGTTCAAACACATGTGTCAACTAGTTCATAACTAACGAAATTCAAAGCAAAGGTTACAAAGGAGAATCGGATTACACCGTGGATGAAGATGAGATGGATGATAAACGTTGTGGGCTCTTGAATCTTGAAAGCAAGCTTCAAGGATGGATATGGATGGTGATGCTCACGGCTTCTCTTCTTCTTCCTTTGGCCTTGCTTGAACTCGGGGAGATGACTAGAGGATGGATGGGAAAATGGAAGGGAAATAGAGAGACAAAGAAGATGAAATGGATGAAGGAATTTGTGTTATGGATTCAGAAATTGGTGATTGAGAGTGAGAGGAGAAGGTGTTTAAATATGGAAGAAAAAGAAGAGTGAAATGATGAGATGAAGAAAAATAATGAAAGTGGAGTATGAGAGTGGTTTGTAAAATATGTAAAAGATGAGGTAATGATGAAAGCAAAGCATGAAGGTGAAGAAATGTGGAAGTGATGATGATCTTTTAGAGTAGAAAAAATGTATCCAAGGAAAAAGAAATGCTTTCTTCATATGGGTGGGAAACATGAATATGTGGTGTTGAGCTGTTTTCAGGTCAGTTTCTGCCCCTTTATTCCTTCAATTATTTCTCCAACAAGACTTCATTATATGCCTTCGACTTCTTCATATGAAATGTTCCACTATGAGTGTAGATCATCCTCACAAATTTTCAGAGCTTCAATCCATGTGGTTGGGCCGGAAATGCTGCTGGACCTCTTACAGGTCCAGTTTTCCGGTTTTGCTTCTGTAGAAAATTGGGCTGATTGTTTGAAGGTCTTCCACTCATATTTTGCTCTGGCACTCTTCATAAGAAATGATCCTTTGGGTGTCTAGAATGGATCTGGAAGGTTTCAGCTCATTTGAAGTTCATTTGGTCAGGCGGCCGCTCCTTCTTCTTTGCTTGGCTTGGTTTCTCCTAGCCGGAGTAGGAATATGTGTAAAATTGATCTTTTAGTACATTTCCATTTTCATCTACTCCAATGTACCTTCATCTTTGCTCCCCTTGGTGTTCGCAAGCTCCTCTTTCCATTTATGAGTTCATTTCCACTTTTTAGCTCAGAGGTCCTGAAAATAGAAACTAATAAGAAAAATAGAAACTTTCCTAAACTGAAAATGGAAACTTACTAAAAATGATAAATAGAAACTACAAAAACATAAACTTTCTACAAATAGGAACTTTCCCAATCAAAGAATGAAAACTTTCCTAAACAGGGTTTTAATAAGGAAATAACACAATAAATGTAGGGAAAAGCAAGTAAAACGTCGCATTAAAATGCTCCTATCAGTTACTGATGGCGCCCAACTAACTTTAGCGTCTGTCCAGTTGTGAGGGTCCAACCGCGGCGGAGGTGCTGCACTTATACGAGTTGGTGTACGTGAAGAGCCAAGGCTGCAGCGGACAAGTTAATCTAAGTCGCCGCTAGGCGGCGCCCAAGCTAGTCGAGAACCTGAAAGACTCCATGTCACCCTGGCGGGGGACCTTCTGTGTTACCACCGATGGATTGGAGTACCAAGCGGGGTCGAATGTTGGGGAGCCGACATTCAGGATTAAGTCGGAATTCCAACCTATCCTAGGTTGTCGGTCTGCCTCCGTCTAGAGTTGATTTTTTGTTGCGTGGTACTTCCCGGATCGGCAGCTGCTGGTAGAACCGTAATTTGCTAGATCTCCGCCTACTTACCGGCTGTGAGCTGTTGGTCGATCAGCAATTGACACGAGCCCCTGGTACTTCCTTCTGTTGATGTGTGCCTCTGTTCGATTGCCGTCAAGCTACCTGTTGTTTTTGGACAGACTCTCCGCCAGGTAACAAAGAGAGTCGCGAGGAGTTCGATAAGGCCATGGACCGTACCGAGATCAACAACTTCCCTGAGAGCATGTACGCCTCTGGGCTAGAGGCCTAAAAGACCACCGTCGACCCTCAGACACTGGCGCTGAGCCCATCTGAGGTTCCCGTGGTGCTGCCGATACCGCATCGTTCATATCTCGGCCCCGACGGCTCACCCGTGGTGTAGGCTGGAACTGGCGGAGGCAATGTCCCTGCTGCGCCAGTGCAGTAGAAAGACAGGGTGCCTGCCATTAGCTGTGGGTCGAAGGAGAGGGCGGCGGCCGCAAAGGGTCCAGTGACCATTACGGGGCTGGAGCAGCAGACGGGAGCGCTCCCCGTTGCCGCTGGTGTGACTCGGGGGGTACACCAAGGGAAGCGGCGAAAAAACGATCCAGTCGACGAGGATGACGCGGATGATGTGGAGACCATTAGGGTCCATCATCGGAAGAAGGCAAGGCAGGCCCCCTTGGATGCAACAGTGACCGCTGGGCCAGAGGCGCTGACGAGCGACCTCGACTCGTTTGCCGCATATGCTGAATTTTTTACAGAGCCTGAGTGGGAGTTTATCTTCCACCTCTGCGAGCGGCTCGGGTTTGGCGGCCTGGAGGGGATTGTGCGCTCAACAGCCGTTTACCAATCGTCCTTCAGCTCGGCCGTTGGACATCTCTCGATTGGCCTGCACGAATTGTTCCTGGGGCGTCGGCACAGCCCCCGGGTTGAGCTGGAGCTCAGGGAGGAGATCAAGGGCCTCCATGGGGAGCTGGGGGAGGCCAATGACAGGCTGGCGGATGTGGAGCGACGCCTGGCCAAAACAGATTGTGATGCAGCGGATGACCGTGGCAAATTGGTCGTCGTCGTTGAGCGGGACCTGGAGCGGAATGACCTTGTCTCCAAGTTAGAGCAGGATATAACCTTGCTGCGGGATCGTGTGGCGGCTAAGGATAAGAAAGTTGAGATCCTTCAGCGGGAAGCTGTCGCCAGGTCCGCTGAGGTGAAGAAGCTGGAGAGTGAGGTTGCTCGCCTGGGAGTTGAGGGGGAACATGCGGCGGCCCTATAGATTGGGTCAAGGCATCCCAGCCTGCTGGGCCATCATGTCAAAATGCACCGCCCGCGAGAGATGTTGTTCCCGTTGCGGTTGAGGGTGCCCGCTCGGGTCGCGGCAAGAGAGGTATGCGTCTGGCGGACGATTCTCAGCGAACCCCGCCACTTACTCAGTCAGAGGTCTCCCGTGCTGGCTTTTTGGTTGCCCACACCCGAGCGGACGGTACCATTGTAACGCAGAGCCCTAGCGCTCGCGGGTCCGATCAGACAAGCCGTTAGTCCGAGCAACAACCGCCGCCTGAGGGTGAGACTTGCTGATGCTCCTCAGCCATGAAGATGATTCCCCAACCTGGAAGTAGTGCTGCTGATGTCTTTTTTTTTTTTTTTTTTTTTGCCCCTGTAAGACATATTGTAACTCAACTATATTCTTGGGCGGGAGTCCCGACCCCATTATAAAGTTGGTATTTTGTTTCTGAAATTTTTCCAAGTGTGGATGTGTTTGCTGATTGCATTGTTTGAATATTTCTGAACCGCTAGAGTTTTTACTGCTTGTTTTGTGGCTCAATGAAACATTAAAGGGATTAAAATTGTTCCAAGTCCACGATGTAGCGGATGTAGTCGGCCGAATGTTGTTGGCGTTGCCAGTTGATTCTTGTGCTTGGACTTGGCGACAATGGTTTCAATAATTCCTCGTTTCATTGATAGCTGATATGTCAGCGTTTACAAAAAGCGGGGTTGTACCCATTGGGTAGCTTCCCTTAGCTAAATATTGAGTCAAAAATTTAGTTAAGCCAAGATGCTCTAGGGTAGCGGTGTGTCTACTTGTAGTAATACCGAAGGTGTTCGGTATTCCAAGGGTGGGTCGTTGTGACGCCATTTTTGTCTATTAGGTAGAAGGTGCGGGGGCTAGCGACTTCCACAATTTTGTATGGACCCTCCCAAGTTGGGCGGAGTGTTGTTGGCGGTGGAATGACTTCCTTCATTACCCAGTCCCCCATTTGGAGGTTCCGGGCTTTGACCCTAGCATTGTAGAAATGTGATACCCGTTGCTTGTTTTGCAAATTGTGCAAATGAGCCTTGTGTCATTTTCCCTCTAGGAGGTCTCTGTCGAGGTTGACGCCCTCGCCGTTGGTCTCGGCGTAGTAGCCTTTAACCCTAGCAGTAGGTTGAGTTACCTCAATGGGTAGGACGGCCTCAGTTCCGAACATCATGCAGAATGGTGTTTCATGAGTGGCGGAAGTTGGGGTAGTTCTGATGGCCTACAGAACTTCCGATAGTTTCTCCACCTATAAACCCTTAGCACCGTCGAGTTTCTTTTTTGGCATTTTCTTGATTATCTTGTTTGCTGCTACGACCTGACCGTTGGTTTGGGGGTGAGCGACAGATGAGAAACTCATCTTTGTGCCCATGTTAGCGGTGAAAGAAATAAGTTCCTTATTGTTGAACTGTGTGCCGTTGTCTGTGATGATTGTGTGGGGGACGCCATAGCGGCAATAGATGTTCTTCCAGAGGAAGTGAGTTACCTTGGCGGTGGTGATTGCCGTAAGTGGTTCTGCCTCTATCCATTTGCTGTTATAGTCGATGGCAACAATGATATATTTGAACTGTCCCTTGGCGATTTGGAATTTGCCCATTAAGTCCAAGCCCCACGTGGATTGGATCCATGGACCAATGATGATCGACAGTGGTTCCGCCGGGGCATGTGGGAGATCAGCATACTGTTGACATTTGTGGCAAGATTTCGATATCCTTCTGGCATCGTCACCGAGCGTACAAAAGTAGCCTTGTCGCATTATGCGATTGGCCAAGGATCTGGCGCCCGAGTGGTTTCCACATTCCCCACCGTGTATCATTGCCAGAAAGACCTTTCCCTCCTCTAGGGTTAGACACCGGAGGTTGGGGTGGGTGAACCCCTGGAGGTAAAGCTTGCCATTCTGGATGTTGTAGCGGGTTGCTCTCCGCTTGACCTGTCGTGCTTCAACCTTGTCCTCTGGCAATGTTCCATTGCGCTTGTATTCGATGATCTCGTTCATCCAATTGGGATTGACCTTAATGTTGAAGATCTCCGCCAGGGTTTTTTTGATGATAGGCATGTCAAGACAGTCCACCCTTGTGTCCGCTGGACCTTGGTGCGGTTGAACAGTTGCTAGTCTTGCTAGTGAATCAGCCTTGGCGTTCTTTTCCCTGGGGATCTGTGTGATGGTGTGAAATTTGAATTTTTTAGGAGCGTTTTGACGTACCCCAAGTACGCCGCTAACTGTTGGTCCTTGGCCTGGAAACTGTCATTTACCTGATTAACGACAAGCTGGGAGTCGTTGAATATGTTGACATTGTCAGCCCCTGATTCGATGGCGAGGAGTATGCCGGCAATGAGCGCTTCGTACTCCGTCATGTTGTTTGAGGCCTTGAAGTTGAATTTTAACGCGTAATCCACGTTCAATCCCCCTGGCCTTGTTAGGATGACTCCGGCGCCGCTTGCCCTGGCACAAGCGGAGCAGTCCACGTGTAGGTTCCAGTCCGATTGCTGGGGGCTTGTCCTTCAGCGGTTATCATTTATGTGCTGGGCTCTGCCTCGACGTTGGGCTCAAGCTGACGCTCAGTGAGCTCAGCAATGAAGTCTGCCACCGCTTGGCCCTTCATGGCAGTTCTTGGTTTCTAGTCAATGTCGAACTCGCTAAGCTCGATGGCCCACTTGCTGAGACGTCCCGAGTGTTCAGGGTTCTGCAGTACTTGTCTCAGCGGTTGATTTGTTAAGACATGAATTGTGTGGGCCTGAAAATACTGGCGGAGGGGTCTAGCGGCGACGATGAGTGCGAGGGTGAGCTGCTCCAGGGAGGGATATCTTGTTTCAGCCCTGTTCATGCCTCTGCCGGGGTAGAAAACGGGGAGCTCATCCTGGCCGTCTCACCAGACAATGGCGCAACTTACCGCTAGGTATATGTACAATGTTTCTCCTTACACTGGGATAGAAAGGAGCAGAACTGCTGCCAAGTACTCCTTCAAGCTTTGGAAAGCTGCCTCACAGTCTGGGTTCTAGTCGATGACCTTCTTGTGGGTTGTCTTCAGGACTTTGAAAAATGGGAGGCATCTGTCAGTGAGTCTTTAGATAAAGCGAGAGAGGGCGGTTAGTTTTCCCTGGAGGCTTTGAATGTGCCTTTTCCATTATGGAGCCTTCATGTTGAGTATGGCTTGCACCTTGTCGGGGTTGGCCTCTATGCCCCGCTCACTGACTACGTAACCCAGAAATTTGCTGGCGGTGACGCTGAAGAAGCATTTTTCTGGGTTAAGGCGCATACCGTAGGTCAAGAGAATGGCGAATATAATTCTGAGCTTTTCCACGTGTCCGCTGGCCTTTACGATTTTTACCAACATATCGTCCACGTAGACCTCGATGATTTTTCCCAGATGGTCAGCGAACATAGCGTTCATCAACCGTTGGTAAGTTGCACCGGCATTCTTCAAATAGAAAGGCATGACATTGTAGCAGTATAGGCCCTTGTCGGTGGTGAAGGAGGTGCACTCTTGGTCACCAGGGTGCATCTTGATCTGATTGTAGCCAGAGAAGGCATCCATCATGCTGAGTAGCTCGTGGCTAGCGGTTACATCGACTAGTTGGTCTATGCGAGGTAGCGGGAAACTGTCTTTGCGGCATGCCTTGTTGAGGCCCTTGAAATCGACACACATTCACCATTTTCCGCTGGGTTTTTTTACCATGACCAAGTTGGAAATTCACTGAGGGTAATTTACTTGGCGGATGAATCCAATGCTCTGGAGCTTGGCAACCTTTTTCCCTATTGCACGGTATCTCTCCTCATCAAAGGCCCTTCGTCGTTGCGTAGTAGGGTAGGCGGATGGTTTGATACTCAATTTGTGGGTGATGATCTCGGGGGAGATGCCTGGCATGTCAGCGTAGGACCATGCAAAGACGGCGGCGTTGTCACGTAGAAATTGGGTGAGTTCAACCGCTACCTCTGGTTCTAGCTGGGCGCTGATGCGGACTGTCGGCTTAGGATGTTCGTCTGATATGCTGATAATCCTTAAGGATGTTTCAGGGTTGACAGGCTCTTTTTTGACATACTTCTTCTCGCCATCCCTGGGGTTCTCGAAGATATCTGGTGTCGCTGCATGATTTCCCAATGTTAGTATTTCATGGTGGCGAGCTGATCGTGCCACAGTTGTGGAATAGCACTCTCATGTTAGTTGCTGACTTACCTTCACATAGCCTGTTCCGTTGGGAGTAGGGAACTTCATGAGGAGCATGTACCCGGCTATGATGCATTTGAGTTTGTTAAGTGTCGGTCGACCAATGATGGCGTTATATGAACTGAAGTAGTCCACAATGATGAACTCTGTATGGATTTCCGCCATACATGGACTAGCGCCGATTACTAGTCGCATGTAGTCAGAACCTAATGGCTGTGTGACATTACCGGAGAAACTAAGTAGTGGCTCATGATCCTGCAGTAGTTTTCTGTGCCGCCAAAGTTTGTCGTAGCACTTGTTGAAGATGACATTTACAGCGGAGCCGCTATCGACAAGGATCCTTCCCACTGACCACTTATCGAGTATAGCGTCGATCAAGAATGGATCGTCGTGGGGTAGATGTACTTCGAGTTCTTCCTCCTCTGAGAAGGTAATGGGCTCCCAACCGGATTTTGGGAGTTTAGCGGACCTCTTATAGCAGATATTGCACACCTCCTTCCTTGGGGTGATTAGCACGTGCATAACGCTTTTTTGCTCTGTGAGACATATTGGTGATTGGAGCACCACCGTCGTTGGTGTTGATGCGGCCCAAGTTCTCAATGTTAGCAACCACTCTTTGGTAATCAGAAGGCCAAGGATCAAATTTCTTGTTGGGAAATAATTTCCTTCTCCAACAGTGATTTGTTCAAGATGAAGAAGCTATGGGCTTCAGAAAATGAGACAGAATGTTTTGGGCCAATAGACTGACCCAATCAAAAAGTGTAGTAGGTCCAAAATTTACTACTCAATATCAGAGATCGCAACGAAATAGTGGTGATCATAAGCCCTATACGCCCAGATTTGAACTTGTGCTTCAAATTAAGCAACAAAAAGAACTGCTTATCGAAGATTCTTAAGAAGAAGAAGAATAATGAACTAGCGAAGATGAAGAAGTTAGTTTCATCCATGAGCATAATCTCAAGCATTTCCAAAACAAGCTTGATTCTCATAAAATCCCTACTCATGATAAAATCAAGAAAATGCTCAAACAGAATATAGATGTCGACACTAAGAAATTTTGGAAAAAAGACCCAGTGGTCTGTGAATTAAGATTACATGATATGAATGTCATATGTCATGTCAAAACTATTCCTCAGTATAAAGAGGAAGATAAAAAATAATTCAGAAAAGATATAAAAGATCTCCGGAACAAGAGATTAATTCGACCATCTACTAGCCCTCATCATGTTCCAACTTTCTATGTGAGAAACCATGCGAAAAATGTAAGAGGAAAGGTTAGAATTAATGGTGATTGACTACAGAGATGTCAATAAGAAGACCGTTAAAGACGGTTATCAAATAGCTCAAGCGAAAGTCTTGATCAATCAGCTCAAAGGAGCTAAAGTCTTTTCAAAATTCGATGCAAAGTCAGGTTTTTGGCAAATCAAGATGCATCTAAATAGTGTTCCTCTCACTGCATTTGGAACACCACAAGGTCATTACGAATGGTTAGTAATGCCTTTTGGCCTAAAACAAGCCCCTTCAATCTTCCAAAGAAAGATGGATGACATCTTCAAACATGTTGCTGAATTATGTGTCGTCTATATCGATGACATTCTTGTCTTCTCCAAAAACAGAGAAGAACACATGAAACACCTTTATGAGGTTGTTAAGCTGATAATTCAGCATGGGATCATCCTAGGAGAAAAGAAAGTCTTTTTTATCCTAGATGAAGTTGATTTTCTTGGTATAAATATCAAGAATGGAGTGATAAAACTCCAACCCCATATCCTTGAGAAAATTTAGAAATTCCTAGATAAAATTCTTGATGCTAAGAGTCTAGAAAGATTCTTAGGAGTCATCAACTATGGAAGAGATTTGATTCCCAAAATCTCAGGAGTAACAGCAATGTTATTTTCTAAAACAAGTTTCAAAAGAAAATGGAGTTTCACAGAAGATGATGAAAAAATCGTGAAGCAGATAAAAGCCCTCTGCAAGAATCTCTCTCCTTTACAACAAGCAGAGAGAATGATGAAATCATACTCAAAACTAATGCTAGTGATAATTAATGGTCCGGTGTTGTTTTGGCAAAAACACTTAGAATTAACATTGAAAAAATTTGTAAATTTTGTAGTGGCAAGTTCAGCCATGCAGAACAAAATTATCCTACAGGAGAATAAGAAATCTTGGCTGTCAAGAAAATAATTTTAAATTCTCCAGCTTTTTTAGGAAAACCCTTTACTGTACGCACTGATTCTTCTAGAGTAAAGAATTTAAAATTTGGATTAAATACTTGTTACTCCTCAAACTTTTGCCTGAAAAACAGTTTAGTCCATCACCTTTCAAATTAAACTGGATAGTCCTTATTCTTTCTAATTACCACACAACAGGTCCAAAACAGGTCTAAAATGACTATTCTACCCCCAATTTTCTATTATTATTATTATTTTTATTTTTTCTATTTTTTAAATTTTTCTCCCCTTTTTTTTATACTCTCTCTCTCTTTCCCCCTCCCTCGACCTCTCTTCTTCTTCTCTTCCTTTGCCATCACCGGAGACCACCACTTTCGGCCACCATCTCACCAAAAACCTAAACTCTCCCTTTCTCTCTTCTCAGCCTCGCGTCCTTCTCTCTCTCCCTTGACCTCTCACTCCCTCTCTCTTCTTCTTCTTCCCTCTGCAACCACAGGAGAACACCATCTCCGGCCACAATTTCATCACGCTGCCACCTCCAATCGATCCAGCACCCAAAGCCCAGAAACCCCTCTGCCGCCGACTCCTGACGATGCCGTTTGAGCATCACCAAAGCTCTCGGCTCTGCATGCCTTCGATTTCTAGTCTCCAGCTCGAATCGAGCTTCAACACCTCCATAAACTAAGTCGGAGCCACACTATCTTTCGAAACCCCAAACTTCCGACCTCCGATTCTAACCAGAGCCGCCGCACGCCCTTCATGCGCTGCCTCTGGTGCCTGGGAGAAGCTAGCTCCACCGATCATGGCTGCTGGAGCTTCAGACCGCCTCTATTAGGTAATCTTCGTGTTTTTCCTTTGATTGGAGCTTCTGGGTTGACGAGAAATGGAATCCCTAATTATGTTGTTTAATTTTGGATTGTGAGAGGGAGATGAAATGGTGGCCGGAGATGGTGTTCTCCAGTGGTTGCAGAGGGAAGAAGAAGAGAGAGGGAGAGAGAGGCCAGGGGAGAGAGAGAAGGATGCGCGGCTGAGAAGAGAGAAAGGGAAAGTTTAGGTTTTTGGTGAGATGGTGGCCGGAAGTTGTGGTCTCCGGTGATGGCAGAGGAAGAGAAGAAGAAGAGAGGTCGAGGGAGAGAGAGAGGCCGTGCGGCCAGGAGAGAGAGAGAGAGAGAGTATAAAAAAAAAGGGAGAAAAATTAAAAAAAAATAGAGAAAAAAATAAATAAAAAATAGAAAATGAGGGGCATAATAGTCATTTCGGATCATTTTGGACTTGTTATATGAGAATTAGAGAGAATAAGGACTATCCAGTTTAATTTGAAAGTCGAGGGACTAAACTGTTTTTCAGGCAAACGTTTGAGGAGTAACAAGTATTTAATCCTCAAAATTTTTTAAACTTGATAAAGCTGCTGATAGAGGAAGATTAACAAATTGCAATTATTTCTTAACCAATATGATTATAATGTTGAATTAATTGCAGGAAACAAGAATTATCTTCCAGACACCCTAATCAGAGAAATGGCGATGTTTTGTCAAAGAGAAGGTGATGAAGGTTGCAATCCAAAAAACAAAAGAACAGGAAAAGAGCCTGAAAATGTTGAGGAACCCAAAGAAAAAAAAAATCCTCAAAAGATATTTGCTAAATCCAAAAGGATTAGCCACAACTGATCAATCCCAAGGTAAAGGATTGGCTAGCCTGTCTCAAACAGTAGACGGTAAAGGCTCATCAAGACCGTTTAAGGCTGTTGCCTTGCCAAAAAGCAAAATAATTCAGTCCGGAGTTATAAACGTTTTCAATTATGAATTAAAAACTGCAGATGAACCTGTGTTTAGAACAGGCAGAAGATTAGCATATCACCATAAAGCTATTTTAGATAACCTTTTATATACTTTTCAGGAAAGAAACAGTGGTCTCATGTTCCTAGCTCTGTTTGTCCTAGCGGAAGAACTCCATGAAAATGCCAGACCACAATTTGAAGAAGTTTATGAAAATGCACAGCAGAGTGCTGTCTAGAATGAAAAAATTCAGTATCTTGAAGATCCTGAAAGTGCTACGGTTCTTGTTTTAGCACTAAAAGAATCAGATTGGTTCGACTTCCACAACCTTATTGGAAGTCATAATTCTGACTCATGTCTTCCTCCAACTCTCTTCATTGTCCCTGGACCTTATGTTGGAAGATACGTAGTCAATGTTCAAAGTGAACATCCTCAAGAACACAAGATTTGACTTGTTGAAAATAGTTTTGTCCATAGCCTCTAGACTAAAACCAATGATGATCTCAAGAGACTACCGCCCATCATAGTTAACACAGTCAAAAATGTTAGAAAAAATGACTACATCTTCAGATTAAAGTTCATATCTACTCCACCAAAGTGGATTCAGAAGAAAAATGGCGAGGCTGACTATATTTCTCCATACCATTATGTGAGGATCATCCAAGGAAAATATCTTCACCCTGCATGTGTTGGATACAATGGCCAACCAAATTCTAGTATTCCCTGGATGAAGGCCATGTCTCTGGAATATATCAAAAAGATCATCGAAGAAGATACATAAAATATATTCCTGGCAGCAGGAGAAAAAATTATTGTTACTGCATATGACCATCATGAGGTTATTAGTAGTGACATTTTTCTTTCTCTCAAAAGAAAAGAAATAGATTCCACGTTAGCCTGCTTTCAGTGGATTGAAAAGATTGAAAAAGACAACCACTACAAGATGCATGAAGATACAGACGTAGAAGAAAACAGAACAAAAGCCAGGATGGATAACAACTCTTTTGTCCTAGGCAATAATTCAGAAACAAACGAAAACATGTAAAGCAGCAGGTGTAGAAAACACCGAAAGCAACTTTGGCTTTTTCCTAAAAGATGCTTTTGCTTTTCAAAAAAGAAGAAGGTGAAAACATTTCACCTAAATGAATCTGCTTTTCGTCAATCGACCTCAATCATCCAGATCACTCACGAGAGTAGAAAATAATGGAGTTGTTATGTACATTTTAGTGTTTTGAATTCCAGTTTGAGTTCCGCTCCCTATATAAGGAGCTTTAAGTTAAGTTTATGAGGCATCAGAAAATTGAGCAAAAGAGTCTTCTCTCAAGAAATAAGAAAGCCATAATAGCATTTTGTTCTTTCCTTCCTGTCTAGTGTGTAGTAGTGTGCTTTCGTTTCAAGTAAGTATTTGTAATCATCCTTATGGATAGCTAAACAACTTTTTAGTTGTTTAACTAAGAATGAGGCTCTGAGTTCTCAGCTTGTAATTATGTTTAAATAAATAATTCTAGATTGCTCATCCACTTCGTCAAAATTGTTCAAAACTAGAATGCTTTATGTTTATATTGCTTATCTGTTTTCTGCCTGTATCTTGTAGAACCTTGAAGTTTAGATTTTCTGTTTCACAGGAAGTACTAGTTTTGGCTTAGATAGAAACAAGCAGCAGTGATTCCACATGTGAAACTAACCATTAGGCAGGGAGCTATTAGGTGAAAAACTTGGGCATGTTGAAGGCTAGTTTTGTTTTTCTCAAAAGATTAAAATTAGGTTTCCTAAAGTAAATAGTAAAATCCAAACCCAAAAGTCAACATAGGATCCAATAGGCACTACCCCAAATATGACTACCCTTATAAGTCTTTTCTTAAGAAAATAGTGTAATACAAACTTGTTGATGTAAGTGGACAAAATATATGGTGTTTCTGGGTATATGAGAAAAAACCCTAATATATATATATATATATATATATGTATACACGTGAAATATATATTGGTGCAGTTGTGTAATGTATAGATTATCTCTACAAATTTTCAGCCAAATTGATGATCATTAAGATATCTCACTTGCTTAAACCAATGGACGAACTGAATCTATCAAACCTGAACCGTACTAGCTTTAAGGCAGTTATCAATGCCTTAACTATAATCAATTTGGCTAAAAATTTGCAAAGATGATCTATAAATTAGTACATAAAACTGAATGGTCGAGATGTGGATAGGCGACCGAAAAGTGAGCATAAACTCTAAATGCACACTTTAATTTCAAAGCAGAGCTCCGCTCTAAATAGGATATATATATATATATATATATATATATATATATATATTTCAGATAATTCTTATTAGGTGGATATGGAGATGAGGATCAAAATACCATCCCCGCTCCGTACCCGAATACTGGGGATCTCCATTCCTGTTACCCGATTACCCCCGAATTTCTCCCTGTTAGGGTCGAATACCTGATGGGTACCCTACCTGATTGGGATTATTGCCATCCCTAATTCTCTTTCTCCTCAAAAAAAAAAAAAAAAAAAAAAAAACAGTTTCCTGTTCAGTCTTCTGTATATGGTGAAACTTGAAACCACACAGGAGATTCTGAAATCTCTTTTGAAACCCTAGTCTATCGATAGTAAAATACATAAATACACATGATATTCCAGCATTGTGCGAATACGCTGAAGTCTGAACCAGAAATATAGTTCCAACGACATCGGCAGCATTTTCTGGTAACTATGATTCTGAATCAAGCAGAGGTTCAGGGCTCAGCACATGCATGTTAATTATAAGCATTATGAGTTTCATATGTTTCTGTGGCTTCTGTCCTGCATATGTTTATATATAATGACCCCTTTTTGGAGGAAAATATATATTGCTAATTTGCTATGTGCATATGTTGCCCTAGCTAACATCACATGATCATTCATATTATAGATTTAAAGAATGGAAAAGGAAGAAAATCAGAAACTTTTTCTCTGCTGCAGAAATATTAACATGTTCTTGTCTCATGTGTCAGAATCTTAATTAGTAATTAAAATAGAAGGGAAAGATCATAAGATCATCTTCAAAGTCCAAACCCCTTATTATAATCAAGAGTGTCAGTGTGGCAAGAGCGCATTATATCTCTAACCTGCCCATGTTTGCTTCTGATCGAAAAGAATGAATCACATCAGCTCTTTTTTTTTTGGTCTGAAATGAATCTTCAGTACGGAAAGTTATTTAGCCAAAAGAATTAATTATAATATGAATGATCAAGCCAAAAGAATTATCAAGCCATGCCCAAAAGAATTATAAATAGCTATTGTGGTAGTTTAATTAATTAATTAATTGTATACGTGAGTTGTAGGCTTGTAGCTATCATTAGGTAATTCTTTTCTAGAAGTTTGTATAGTTCTTTGAATTAGGTTTTGGAAACATTCAACTACTCATTTCGCCTTATCATTATATTCCACAGCCATCAGCTAAAGAAAAATCAAAGATGCTTGAAATATGCCTCTCTGACTTTAAGAATATCAAGCATAATATAATCCGGGAGAGGATCTCTCCTGAGCAAGCTAATCACCTAAACTTCCTAAGCTTTATACTAAACGACGACACGTGTTCATTATTAAATCCAATGATCCATAATTTGTCCTTTTATTCCAGGCGATGATGATGATGATGATGATGATGATGATGATGATGAGTTGGGAATGGACTCTATGGACGTATATATCAAGAAAATCCAGATGTAATTTGACCCATATACACATGGAAGTAAAAGAGGAAAACACCTCGCGATCCTTTCATGGCTGATACTTAGATTTTGCTTTGTTTTGGTTCGTGTGAGTGAAGAACACAGAAGAGAGAAGGGGAAGGAAAATAAAGTTGGGAAGAAAAAGACAAGGGAAGAGGAGAAAAGGAAGGAAAAGAATAGGGAAATGATGGGAGAAATTGTAGATCATTGAATCTCACCATGAACACGTGTCGTCGTTTAATAGAAAGCTTAGAAAGCCCAGATAATTAACTTGCTTAATTACGAGAGGATCCTCTCCCAGTATAACCCCCCTGTGGCTCTCCAACGGGCAGTTGATCGATTCAAATTTCAAATGGGGATACGTACGAAGCAACGGAGAAAAGAGAATAATGAAGGAGACAGATGAAGATGGAAGCTAGCTAGGGCTTAATAATTGTGATCATCCTTTTACTGTGTCATCTGGCACATGGAAAAAGAAGGAAGCTGCTAGAAAGTGAAAAACTAAAGCTGTCTGTGCGTGTGTCCACAACTAGGGTTGGAGAAACAACATGATGATGAGCCGCGGTGGGTCGTGTTTACTCATTTCATGACCTCCATATGAAAAGTAGGTTACGCCAGTAATACAATTGAGTGAAAGGGAGCAATTGGATCCATCTCCCCACAACAAGAATTTTGGACCAGTTTTGCATTAAATAAAGAAGGCACGTAGCCCCAACTCATGCTGCGAAAACGTTTTAATTCCTATGAAATTTGGTATTCGGTTTATTATAAAGACAGTAACACAAACTTATGACTTTCTTTGGCAGATGATCGATTTCATTCTCATGTATAAAAGAGATCGTCAAACCCTAATCAATCTCACGTAGCAAAATTGTCACCCTATATCGTGGTCAGGTGAGTCATGGACTGTATTTTACAGCTAACTATTTCAACAAACTAATTAATTTTACGTTACCTCTAAGCAATTCTGTTGAATATCATTTATGTAGGAAAAGTACAAACCAACCATCAAATGCAAATCCCCTTTACTAGATGGTTTGGATTGAGCTACATAATGTTCTTAGCCAAGTCCAGCGTCATTAAACGAAATAATTCTTTGTTGACCATAAAGCACCTATTTAATAGTACCTTGTGTATTTGAAACTGGTCCACATTTTGCTTAAGAATCAAATGACATAAATGAGACGAGAATGAATCATAATTATTAAATTTTGAGGTTTGTAAGTAATCATATCAACAACAAACGTAAATTTAATCGCACGTAAATAATAATAAAGTGCAAATGCATATATAATGAAATGCACATCTCCTTCAATAGTTAGTTTAAGAATAATGATATATCTCATAAAGGTAAAGTTGCAATACTTTTGCATGTGTCAATCAATCACCTCGATTATGTGTTGATAAAGGAAATTGAGAAATCCTACTCAATCTAATTTATTATAGTGAACTTTTTTTTTTTATGGCATTATTATAGTAAATTTTGTTTCTTCGCAAACTTGTTTAAACTTCGCTTAAGAATCACAAAACATTAAAAATAATAACTATGTTTCATATTAAAATAATATACCTCATTATACAATTTCATGTAAGTGTGTGAACATATCAGATATAAACCGAATCTACTTATATTTATTCTGTTAATTAATAACTAATTCCATATCTTCTCACATCAAATAACATGTCTAGTTGCAAGATTTCCTTTTTTTCTCTTTTTCATTTATTAAATAAGGAAAGTACTAAAGCATTCACTGTAAAGAAAAAGAAAGGAGGGAAAAAAAAGCTCATGGAAGATTATAAGTGAGAAAAGTATAAGAAAGTGTAATTGATATGGTCCCCTAAACGACCATACGTGACTTCCCACCAATATTAGTAGAAAAAAGAAAATTCATCTGCATCGTTTTCCACTTGTAGGCCAATCCTCCCGCCACGTTTAGGACCGAAACTACCGAAGGGCCCACAGAACCAAAAACCCCCAAAAAACCCAGAGGCCCTCACTTTTCAAAGTTGGTGAGACACCACAGCACCACCCTCTCTCTATCTCTTCTGTAGCTTCGGTTCCACAGAGACTGAGAGACTCTCTCTCTCTCTCTCTGTTTTTTATTACAAGCATGCAAACCCGGAACCATGTCATAGTTTCCACTTCTGCCCCTCCCAGTTCCCTATATTACTTCCTTGCCACTTCTGCTCTGAGTTTCCACGTCCATGGCGGTCTCGGACGTCCAGGCAGTGCTCGAGTTCTTGAAGAAAAACGGGTTCTCCGAGGCAGAGTCTGCACTGAGAGAGGACATGATTGAAAAGGGCGATCTGGGTTCTTTTGATTATGAGAAATTCTTGTTTCCGATGGTGCCTGCGCCGCCTCCGGTGAGAATTCCGGCCAGTTTTCAGAGATCGAAGGTTCCGGGTCTGGTTGAAGTCTCGAGCTCGCGATCGAGCTCCGGGGATGATGAGTTTGTGAGCGTCGGGTCTTCTAGTACTAATAGGTGCTCTTCAGGTAGTTCAAGTTTTGTTGACTTTTTAATCAAAATTCAGCTTCTAGTTGATTGCCATGAGCATATTGGATCATTATTGTGATTGTTAAATCATTCTAATCACCTGTAGTGAGCGTATCACTCTCATAATGTTGAATTGAATTCGTTTAGTACTACATTCTCAGCAATCAAAATATTTATTTTATTCTTTTTTCGTGTTCAAGGTAAATAAAAATGGTACCACTTTTTATTGCTGAATCTATTGGCTATGATGATTTTGATTTTCTTAGATGGATTTCGGAATAACGAAATGTTGTAGGCCATTTGGGATGATATGCATATTTGAATGCATGTTTGGAAATTAACCAAGCGTAGAGCACCTGCAATACTCATGAACCCAAGGCTGATTAGATTTTCAGTTGTCAAAAAGAATTGTGATGCTGATCTTGCCATTGCTTTCTTTCTATTGGTCGGTAGTGAAGTCTCAGCCTTTTCTCTTTTGCAGAATTTACAAATCCATATGGAATTCGATCTACATCTCCAGGCAGTTCCAAGGCTTCATCCGATAGATTCTCACAATTTGGCACCGCACGCGATTACCATGATTTTGATATGCAAAATGACTTGTTCTGGCATGATGAGAAAGATGATGCAGACTTCATGACTCCTTGCTTTGACGGGGTAGACTTCTTTGGCTGTCCCACTGAGGATAAGTTCATCATGACTTCAGACACTGACAAAAACAATGAGGACCTGCTGGGTCTGCATCATAAATCGGAAGCATTTCGATCAGAAATAAGCCTTGATTACTTGGACAAGAAATGTCTTACTAATATTTCTTCCACGGATGCCAAAGGTGTTTGTGTGACAGACTACTGTCAGTTTGAAATGAAACATCAACTTAAAGGAGGCTCTGAGGAGGAGCCTGCTGGTGAAAGGTTGAAAGAAACTGATTTGGATATCTCCCATGTGAATGTTTTGGGGGTTTCCCTTCCGTGAATAGAATAAGAAAGAGTTCTAACTACTCTCCTAAAAGGAGTTCCACAAAGGGCTGGTTGGAAAATGTAAAAGGTTCTTCTGATTTACATGGTAAGATTGCAGAGAAAGATATCAGGCCGGATGGAATTGACAGCTCTGAAGTTGGAAACAGTGATGTAAATGAAGAATCCCATGATCCTGATGAAGACATTGATGAAGTTTCTATGTACAAAACTGATGAGAATGAGTATGAAGTTTTCGATTTAAGAGTCATACACAGAAAAAACAGGTTTGTTGGGTATAGTCTGCTTTGTGTAGCTTTGATTGAATCGTTGCTGAATTCATCGCATGCATGTCCAGTACTCCAGTGAACTAGCACTTTTAAATCATTACAGACCAAGTTAAGAATAAGTCACCACATTTATGACATTGACAACTTAATGATTCATCATTACTAGGAAAAACACTTAGCTTGAGAGGGTCTTTTTGTATCTATGTTTGAATCTTTACAGAGGGGTTTGAGCTTGTGCACATGTATTCTGTACATGATATGTATCTATCAGTTTTAATAATGTGTTGTGCCATTTGCAGGACTGGATTTGAAGCAAACAAGGATCTACCTATTGTGCTAAAGACCATAGTTGCAGGCAGATACTATATAACTGAATATCTGGGTTCGGCTGCTTTTAGTAGGGTTGTACAGGCTCATGATCTTCACACAGGAGTCGATGTTTGCCTCAAGATCATAAAAAATGATAAAGATTTTTTTGATCAGAGTTTAGATGAGATTAAACTTCTTAAGTTTGTAAACAAGTATGACCCTGGAGATGAGCGCCACATTCTGCGACTTTATGACTACTTCTATCACCAGGTATACCTTTCTGATCCAAGATAAAAAGAGATTTGATTTAATTTACTTCATTTTGAGTAAGACTTGTTGATTACCATCTCAGGCAGGGAAAATGGTGGTTGTTTTTATCTGTTCTGCGATGATTGATTGGAATCTTTACAATAGCATGCTATCTTTAGATTATTTTGTGTGCTTAAATTTCTGGTTTATGAAACAGGAGCACCTCTTCATTGTTTGTGAGCTACTCAAGGCGAATTTGTACGAATTTCAGAAGTTCAGTCGAGAATCTGGTGGAGAAGCATACTTTACATTTAGAAGGTTGCAGGTTTGTCTGACTATGCTCTCTCTCTCTCTCTCTCTCTCTCTCTCACCCTCCCTCCCTCCCCTCATAGTTTCAGTGCTTTTGATTGTTAAAATGCCATTACGTTGCCAGGATATATCTCAGCAAAAGTGATTTATTTTGTTTGCATCTACTGTACCTTCAAGAACATATTAATTTGATGCACATAGCTTTCTGCTCCTTGTAAAATTATATAAGAAAGTAAGAAACAATACAACCAGTATGGAACTTAACCGTGTACTCTTTAACAGGCCATAACCCGTCAATGTTTAGAGGCATTGGAATTCTTGCATCACCTGGGAGTTATTCACTGTGATCTCAAGCCTGAGAACATTCTCATTAAAAGTTACAGAAGATGTGAAATAAAAGTCATTGATCTTGGAAGCAGTTGCTTTCAAACAGACAACTTGTGCCTATATGTACAATCTCGTTCCTACAGGGCTCCTGAAGTCATGCTTGGGCTCTCATATGACGAGAAGATTGACATGTGGTCTCTTGGATGCATCTTGGCTGAGCTATGCTCCGGAGAAGTATGTCCCTTTGTGGCTTGGTTTTCATTATATTGAGCTTTGTTTTATTCATTATGCTGAGTTTTACTGTATAATACTAATTCCATGCTGAATGCCTGATTCTTTTTGTCCCCTTGGAACTTACCACTCTGTTTAGGACCTCTGATATGATGTTTTCTTTGGTTTACCACCACCTTGGGGGAATAACCGAATAAGTTATCTAGTAGAACATTCACACGCAAATAGAGATGATGTTAAAGATGATTGCAATGTCTACATTTTGTTCAGGTGCTTTTTCCAAATGATGGGATTGTGACGATCCTTGCACGTATCATTGGAATGCTTGGTCCTATTGATCTGGATATGTTAGTGAAAGGACAGGAGACAGACAAGTACTTCACAAACGAATTAGATCTCTACCACATAAATGAGGTTCATATTCTAAACCTTATCTACATATTAGTTGTAGAATCTTTAAAGCTTGTCATGCTGTCCTCAAAGATTCATACATGAATAATATGAAAGGGAAAGTATCTTGCTGTTTAATGACAATTTAACCTACCATCTTAGACGGTGAAAAGAAGTTACTATTTCTTATGGGTTCTTAAATAAAAATCATGAATTCTTTCTTTCTTCTTTATTTGTTTTTTTTTTTAGAAGGCATTTGGACTAATGCCTGCAATCCCATATTCAGGAGACAAACCAATTGGAATACATAATCCCTGAGGACTCCTCCCTGGAGCAACACCTGCAAGTAACCGATATTGGGTTCATCGACTTTGTCCAAAGCTTGCTTGAGATCAATCCTCAGAGACGCCCAAGCGCAGCGGAGGCACTAGAGCACCCCTGGCTTTCCTATTCATACGAATCGAGTTCTTTCTAAAACTTGTGTGGTAATGGTTTCCCTAGTGGCTTTGTTTATATCTCAGTTTTGAAGCCCACTTTGTGAGTTGCGCTGCATCCTTTGAGCACAGGACTGGGATGCCTCTTCCATATTGCAGTTTTGGTTTCTGTACATGCTTTGTTAATATTATCATGCCTATTAACATCTCCATAATTCAACTGTACAAAATGCTCCACCCACATGGTGGTTGGCAATTCCATAAACAGAATATGAGTGACCAAATCATTAGAAATGTAATAAAATCATCATTGGCATTGATTTGGGTTTTAGATGCCAGTGACTCAATGAGTAATTGAGTATAGGGTTCCTGTAGTAGCATGGTGCTGTTTTCTACTTTCATTCCTCTTTCAACCAAACTGACAAAACTCAAAGTATAGGAACACCATAGAAATTTCGTTCTAACACAGAAAGAAATCTTTTGTTTGATCAATGAAGGAGTTTGAGTCAAACTCGAATATTTTACGGTGTTTCAGAATATTGAAACTCTGAAGCCTGAAATATTAGATTGAAAGTCTGGAGTCTGAAAATATTAGATTGAAAGTCTGGAGTCTGAAAATATTAGATTAATTACAGTTTACAGGGTGGGTCACTCAGTTTACGGATTTAAAAAGTCGAACTTGGGATTAACGGTAGGATTCATCTACCTGTTTTTTTTTTTTTTCATAAAATTGGAAAATTTTAGGCAAAAACTATGGATAAGAAGGAATCAGTAATTAAACTATACACCTATTATACATGAATAAAACAAGTAAATTAATTAAATCTGTCGGTGTCATGTTCTATAAGATTAGAACAGAGTTCCAAATTCCATTGCTAAAATTATAAACAAAGAAAGAAAAATAAAAAAGAAAATTGACCAAAAAAAAAGTCAGTCATCTTCCATTTATGATCTGATTTCATTTCATCCATCAATGCTCCACAGCAACAAACGTCGGTCTTAAAGACATAAAGCTTGTCTCTTCTGATTGGCGCTTCCTTTCTCACTTTTACTGCTCCTCCCCCACGCTCCCTTCCCGCGCGTGGCCACCCCTCCTCCGTATCTATCTCATTTCCCAAGAACCCAACCCAACCCCACGCGCTTCCGCCTCGCGTCGGCCCCCGCATGCCCCCCCTAGACTTCGTCGAAAGCCACCATCGGCGAGAAAACAAAGGTAACAAGAGAAGAAACAGGAAACGAGAGCTTTTGATTGGTGCGGCTTTTATGACCTTTCTAACGAACCTGAATCCAAACCCAAACCCCCTGATCCATCACTTGTGCTTTCTTCTTCAGGACGAGTCATAATGGCTGAGTTGACTCAGAACGAGGTGGCTTACTCGCCCAAGACTATGCAAGTGTGGAAGGCTTTGCTGAATTGGCTCGGTTTCTTCTTCCAGATCTTCGTCCAAATCGTCAGCTCTCTCGGCCACCATCCCTTACTCTCTTCTTCTTCCTCCTCATCCTCTTCTTCCGACGCTTCCTTCAAATCCTTGCCGGCCGTCGAGTTGCAGGAGCACGACTCTTCCGCCGCCGTATCCGCCGTTGAAATCGATACTCCCGATTCTGACTCCGACGATCCTCCCCAGAAGCTAACGGTAACTCTTCTCTCTCTCTCTCTCGCATGGTGGCTCCGGTTGTAACAAATTTTAAGAGCTAAGTTTAGTTGCAAATTGATTGGTTTCAGGTGGTTCTTGACCTGGATGAGACGCTAATATGTGCATATGAGTCGGCGAGCTTGCCCGGGATAGTTCGGACGCAAGCGACAGAAGGTGGGTTGAAGTGGTTTGAGCTCGAGTGTTTTTCTTCGGACAAGGTGCTTTGCTTGACTAGCACTCATTTTGTTCGTCATTGTGTAATTGATTTAGCTAAAGTTAGGTTGCGTTGATTCGAAATGCGGAGTTGATGTTTGTTTACATGGTGGGTTTTTTGAAGGAATGTGATGGGAAACCGAAGGTGAATTATGTTACGGTTTTTGAGCGTCCGGGGCTGCATGAGTTCTTGAAACAAGTTCATGGGTTTGCCGATCTTGTGTTGTTTACTGCTGGACTTGAAGGTTTGTTTGCTCGTGATTTTACAGTTTCTTTTTCAGTTTTATGCTTGATTTTCGTCTCCCTTTATGGAATGTTGAGTGTTTTGAATGGTAACAGGTTATGCTAGACCACTTGTTGACAGAATAGACGTAGAGAACCTGTTCAGTTTTAGGCTTTATCGGCCTTCAACAACCAGCACGTAAGTTCATCTTTCTGTATTTGATCCTTTTCTGTAGATACGTCTCCTCTCTTTTCTCAAAATTCATCACTATTGATAGGGAACACTTCCTCCCAAGTTTTATATCTATTTAGGTTTCTTCTGTCATTGACTACTTCAACTTGACATTGGTTCTTTAGATTTTGGTTTCTTAAGCACTTGCAGACATTGAAATTTTATGGTTGGCGTATTTAGTTTATTAAGAGAGGAATGGTTTTGGCATAGATATCATGATATTATACATCTCGTACTTCAAAGTATTGCTGTTGAGCATCAGAGAAGCTATGTTACCAAGTTATAAGCGTATAGGTTCATTTTGGAGCAGCCATAAGCAAAATATCAAAATCTCACTGCTTGCTGTTAATGGCCTCATAGAAGTTCCTATGTATGTTTTGTGGAGTCACTTGAATGACGGTGTAGGGTGCAGACATATCAGAAATTCTAATTTTATGTCTTGCACACTTACCAAACTTTTTATGTCGCCAAGGCTTACTGCTTCTAGTTCTTTTCCCAACTTGTAGATGTAGCATATAGTTCATGGTGAGTTGGTGACCCTTGGTTCCTTGAAGTATTTATAGAACATTTTGTTTGAATTGCCCGTGTGTTGTTGTTGGTTAAGACTGAGTTTGGTAATTGGTAAAACCTCTGATGCTGGATGCATTAATACAGGGAATACCGTGAGCATGTCAAGGATCTCTCTGGCCTATCAAAGGATATGGGCCGAATTGTTATTGTTGACAACAACCCTTTCAGTTTCATGTTGCAACCTTTGAATGGAATTCCGTGTATTCCATTTTCTGCTGGGCAAATACATGACACACAGGTAGGAACTCTTTTACACTCAATACCTCTTCACTGGTCATCACTTATCTTCCACTTCGTCGCCCCTTTGTCTCTTTTCATTTCCTCGCACCTTTGTTTTTCAGCTTTTGGATGTTCTTCTTCCACTGCTCAAGCACCTATCGCTACAGAAAGACGTGAGACCTGTGCTTTATGAGAGGTTTCACATGCCCGAATGGTTTCAAAAGCAGGGAATCCCTTCAACTAGTTGGAAATAGTAGGATTGGCAGATCAAGCTTGCAATTCTCAGCAGTTAGTTTGTTCAAGGCAGTGTCATCATCGACTCCCACAATTCTTCTGTACAGCATCACTGTGTACACTGCAAATTTGTTGATACAAGGGTGTATTTTCACTAGAGGTCTAAGTGTTGCATCTCACTGTCGTATACGGAAGCCATTATTTATTATGTAGATTTGTTTAAACCCTGATTCTTGTGTAACTTTGTTTATATGGTTGCTGTTAGTTCTCTTGGATGCCTTAGCATTTTGTTAGAATTTTGTGAAATTGTTGCCAATAATGATGAGTAGTTTACACATCCCTCCTCATCAATTGCACTCATTTTTTCATTGCTTGTGTACCTTCGTTGTCATTTTTGTTTTCTGTACTATATAAATTAACAAGCATTAGGTATTCTGATTGTTTGATATTAACAGAGACTAAACCTAGTTAGGTTCCCTGTCTGCATTTCACACAAGAAGCAAAGATTTTGTGAGTTTCACTTGTCAAACCACACTGCTAGTGTAGATTACTTGAGGAAAGGGAAAAGGGTAATATTGGCCAAATTTTCGTCTGATACATTAAAGAGCAATTTACCAAAAGACGTCTAGACCTTTCCTTAACTTGATTTCGTATGTTTCGTCTGAAACTCCTATTTTTCAAGGTTGTCTTCGCGTAATTGTGTTTCATAAGCTTGGAACCTTTGAATTAACTGGAAATTAATGGAAGTACCGGCACTAGTTATAAGTGATGAAGTCTGAAATCTTCTTTCGTGCAATCCTTAACAGTTTGATTCTAAGTATTGCTATTTCTCGTATCTTAGAAGAAGAGGTGCTGGGTTGATTGTGACAATCAGAGATGCTTTTCCTCTAACACCAGGTAAACAAAGGTACTACGTTGTTGGTCTCTGTTTACCTTTGTGAATTTTTTATGCAGGAGGCAGTATTTGTTTGCATATATGGTACTTTTGAGAACAAAACTCTAATATGAATTGGACCAGTTTTCCTTCTCTGATAGTTCACATATTATCTGGAAATTGACATTATCAAATAGTGAAGTGAAGCTTTAAGATTATCTTATTTGGTTTAACCAAAGCCTTGGAGTAATAAAATAGGGACTGAACTTGGAGTAACACGATACATATTCTTATGCTACAAGCCTTAGAGTAAAAAAAATAGGGACTGAATTCGTGAGTTATTACACGATACATATTCTTAAGCTACAAGCCTACAACATTTGCTAGCCCTCATCCGCTCTCTGGAACAAGAAACTCCAAACCTAGAAATCGAAATCAAGCACTTGCACAATTTAGCATCAGGAAGAAGACGTTCAGGTTATCATGCTGCCTTTAGACATTTCTAGTAGTAGCACAACTTCCCACTGTTAAATAACTCAGAGTATCGCTTCCCATGCCATAATCTGTAAGTTATTTGCATAATGAACATAAGGATTAGCACTAATACACTAGAATTTAGAAGAAGAAAAAAATATCATTGAAATGCACCCATTAGAAAGAAGTAAATTGAGAAGAAAAAAAAAAGGGAAAAAAGAAGAAGAAGAAAGTAAATCAACAGCACCTGTTGTTTATCTTCTTGGTCTCTCTCGATTGATCACAACACCAATGTAAGCAATTTGTATACGGTGGAGATCCCTGAGGACATTCTCCATGCACATTCTATTCTTTGGTGATTCCTCCGAGCACGCCAGTCCTATCTCAAAGATTGAATGTATACACTTCCACACACTTGTGTCCATCTTGCTTAGGTTCTCATAATCTCTATTTTCCTCTTCTGCTTCAATTTCATTGTTATGACCTCTACGCATGTAGTTCACTTCATTTCCTGCAGTTGCTGTAGGAGCTGTCTCTTCTAGGGTGGCGAGAAGAGCAGCGTCCACAATCTGCACAAGCCTTCCTGGTAATGCCATCTTAACAAAGTCGCGGAGTTTCAAACCGTCTATGAACATTTCATCGGTGGGCCTCCTTCCTGTGAACATTTCCAATACAAGAATCCCATAACTATACACATCTCCCTGTCTTGATGCCTCTACACCACTTGCGTACTCTGCAAACTCGGTGTATAGTCAAGTATGTCAGCTAGCTGTGTATATATTATATACTTTTGTCAGTTTGTGAACCCTTCTACAATTGTTTCATTAGAACCCATTACTTATCCATATGCATTCAGCGAAAAGAAATAAGAAATTATCCATATGCAAGAAAAAGTTAACTTGATAGTTAGAGATATTGATGATATTTGTTTAAGAAGTAAGAACTGGTAAGTTAAATTTTCTACTTAAATTAATGCACTTTCATATACACACACATAGTGGAAAATGTTACCTGGAGCAGCATAGCCGATTGTTCCCTTTATTCCAATTGTGCTACTTTGAGTTTGCGAGGACTCTGTGGTGGTTGAGATGAGTCTGGCTAAGCCAAAATCACCTACATGAGCAACCATATCATCGTCAAGAAGAACATTGCTTGGCTTCATGTCGCAGTGAATGATTGGAGGTTCACAATGGTCATGAAGATAACATAATGCAGAAGCCACATCAACAACAATATTCAATCTTTGAAGAAGGGTCAAACTCATTGATCCGTTTTCTCTGTGCAGCCACTCCTCTAAACTTCCATTTGACATATATTCAAAGATTAGAGCTTTGAATTCAGTACCATTGTAATCCATGCTGGAGCAGCAAGTTAAGATCTTGACAAGATTCCGGTGCCGGATATTTCTTAGTGCTTTGCATTCTACCGTGAAACTCTTAGAGGCCCCTCTCTGTTGAAGGTTGATGACCTTCATGGCAACTACGTTCTTTTCTCTGTGATCAAGAATCCCTTTGTATACAGAGCCAAAACTGCCTGATCCAATTAGAGTGCTCGGAGAGAATCCACCAGTAGCTTGATGAAGTGTCTTGTATGAAACCTCTGGAAAGAAGTTGATTGATGAGTCCACAGCTAATGGTTTCTTTCTCGATTTTCTCCTCCAATAAAGAGTAAGCAAGACTGCAAACACAAAAGAGCATCCAGCCACTAACGAAATTGTGAACTTTAGTTTGAATATTCTCTGCTTTCTGATAGGGCATGCTGGTAGCTGAAATTCAGAAACATCACCGCCACAAAGTTTGCTATTTCCAACCAAGGATGTTGCGCTTGTGTTTCGAAAGGCTCCTTCTTTTGGTACCTCACCTTCCAGATTATTGAAAGACAGGTTCAAATATAGCAACAAGGTAAGTCTTTGGATATCCTTTGGAATTTGACCTGACAAGTTATTTCTTGAAAAATCCAAGTACCGAAGACCTTTCAAAGAAGCCAGAGAAGAAGGTATCATACCTTGAAAGAGATTCCCTTGTAGGTAAAGAAGTTCAAGGCTCATACAGTCACCAATGACTTCTGGAATTTCTCCGGTAAAATTATTTTCAGAGATGTCAAGGGAAAAAATATTCTTCAGCTTACCCACTTCCACAGGCAGGTTGCCAGTTAGTGAGTTTCGTGATAAGCTGAGAGAGACAAGGGAGGAAAGACCAATCACGTGTGGGGGTATATCTCCACTTAGCCTATTATGTGATATATCCAACTTTTGCAAAGGTTGGCAGTTCCCAATACTTGGAGGAATGTTTCCTTCTAAGTGATTTGCTGACAAGTTGAGTAGATACAATTGAGTGAGGTTTCCTATGGACGATGGGATCCGTCCTGATAATCTATTACCTTGAAAAGCCAATGCTTGCAGCTTTTGTAACTTGGCAATAGAGGTTGGAATGGCACCTCTGAATAGGTTATACTCGAGGCCCAAGGCTATTAAACTGTTGAGATTTCCTAATGTTTCAGGGATCACTCCTGATATTTGATTGCCTTCAAAGAAGATTGCAGTCAGTTGAGTTGACAAGTTGGCTACAGAGTTGGGTAAAACACCTCCAAAATTGTTGGAACCCATATCAAGGGTATCCAGTTTGCTGCAATTGACCAAGGATGTTATAAAATCCAAGTCATTAGCAGAAAAACTTCCTAGATAATTTTCACTTACACTGAGCCACTGGAGATCCGGAAGATCTCCAAAACATTTGGGAACTTGCCCTACAAAATTATTATCCCCAACATCAAGTACATTAATCTGAGAAGCATTGGAAAATGAAGATGGGATTTGCCCAAAGAGTTCATTTCCGCCGACGTACACTTCTATGAGATGTGGCATGTTGAGGCCTATGGCGGGTGGAATACTGCCCTTAAACTTGTTAGATGTAAGTATGAAGGACTCCATAGATGATATGTTAAAAAGGGAAGGAGGTATCATACCAGAGAGTTTATTGGCACCAACGGTAAAAAAAAATAAGTTGCTCAATCGGCCTATCTCCTCTGGAACGTTGCCCACCAAATTGTTAGATTCTAGACCAAGGAAACCGATTGATGAAAGATTTCCCAAGGAAGGTGGGATGCCTCCTGTCAATTTGTTTTCCTCAAGACCTATCAACTCAAGCTTCACCAATGAGCCAAGGTATGGTGGAATTGTGCCTGTAAGACGGTTTGACCATAAATCTATGTGACTCAGTTCCGGGCAGGAGGTCAGGTTGACTGGAATTCCCCCTCCAACATGTTTCGACCCAGATTGAGAAGGTGCAGTCTGTGCAAATGATCAAGTTGCTGTGGAATCTTACCAGAGAAGTTGTTGTTTTCAAGGTCGATGGACCTTAGAAAAGAGAGGTTGCCAGTGTAAGGTGATATGGTTCCATGCAAATCAGAATGAGAAAGGTTCAAGGCTACTACTCTCTGATGCCTTGAGCCGCAGGAAATCCCATGCCAGTTGCAAAAGTGAAGGGAGTCATTCCATGTGTTCAAGAACCCTAGTGGGTCAGTGATTATGGATTCTTTGAATTTGAGTAAAGCAAATCGATCGGTTTCATTTCCAAATGATCTTGCAATAGTGGTAGGTAGGAAGAAGTTCATAACAAGGAGGAGATGGGTAATCACATGAAGGGATTTAAACCAAAATGCACATAGCCTGGGTTCATGAAGCTCCATTGAGTTTGCAGAAGCGGGAAGCTAGCTGGTGATGCCAAAATTATGCAAGGCGGTTTAAGTTAAATGAGCTGAGGAAGACGGACATCAAATTCTGGGTACTGTGAACGAGACTTGAAATCAGCCATACAAGTAGGCAGTCTTCACTCCTATAAAAAAAAAAAAAAAGTAGTTTTCCACTAACAATAATCAATTGATTTGTTGTAATGCCTTTTAAGATTTAAAACAAGTCCATCCGTTGGGGTTGACATGTCAATACTATTAACTATTTTTTACCTTTTATTTCCACCATTTAGGAGATACTGTTCACAAAATGTCACTTTTGGGGTCAATTTATTAATCTGCCAACTAACATTCGGTGACATTTTGTAAATAGTATTTGACATGGCAACCAAAATGGTGGAAATGAAAGGCAAAAAACAGTGAATAGTATTAACCTGCCAACCTCAACCGGTGAACTTGCTCTTAGGTTCCGGTTTAGGGCCATCCCAGCGCACCGAAGTAGTCTTCCACTAACAATAATCAATTGATTTATTGCACTAACAATAACAATAATCAATTGATTTATTGCAATGCCTTTTAAGACTTAGGTTCCGGTTTAGGGTCATCCTAGCGCACCAAAGTCTTCATAGGAATGACTTCTTCTTTTTTTGAACAATTAACATACGAATGCTTAAGAACGGATCCCTGACTTATTATGTGATATATACATCTCCTGCAAATTTTTGTAGTTTCCATTGCTCGGAGGAATACTTTCTTCCAAATTATTTCCATACGAGGTAAGTCATAGATTCAAAACTTATGAACAGATTCAATGGATCCAATATATGAAATGTGCACATAAAATTAAAACACCAATATGCTAACGATCGTTAGTGTGAACGTAACAAGGATGCAGACGATGAACGGTAACAGCTATATGATTACGTAAGTACCTAACCCGGACTTCTTAACTGCTTATAGTATGAACGTGGCAAAGTCATGAACAAAAGAGATATCCTTTAGTCTGAAAGCATAAACTCATAAAGATGATCATAAAGTTGCAAATTATTGGTCTAATATGGAGGTTTGCCGTCCACTGCTTTGTTGAATCCTGATTCATTGCAGCTTAATTATACACGATAGAAAATGCCAGACTTCTTTGTTGGGTTTCTGATTGAAATTCCATAATTGCCGGCATAGACATATTTTAGGCGTGGAAAATAACATACGCTTGGGGGGATCTCTAACTAATGTACATTGGGGTTGGAGATGATTGCCCTATTCGGCTTCAGCGTATGTTTCCTATGGAAGAAGGATCTTTCCTGGTAATCTGACTAAACCCAATCTACGTTGTTGGTCTCTATTTACCTTGTGTGAACTTTTTATGCGGGAGGTAGTATTTGTTTGCATAGCCCTTTTGACTTTTGAGCCCAAAAATCTAATATGAATTGGGCCAGTTTTCCTTCTCTGATAGTTCACATATTATCTGGAAATTGATATTATCAAATAGTGAGGTGACGCGTTCTGATTAGCTCAGTTTGGTTAATCGGAGATTACTCTAATAAAATAGGGACAGAATTCATGAGGTATGTATTCCTGAATTATAGGAGTTATTTTAATGAATATCACTAAAATAAGGACTAGTTGAGAACTTTTATAATTAACTGTTTAGGAGACCCACTTTTCTATTCTATTACAGCAAATCAACCGTTAAATGTTTATATATGCATGAGTAGATTATTTCTGAAAATTTTCTTCCAAATTGCTAATAGTTAAGGTGTCAAACTATATCAAATCAATGGACGAACAAAATCTGTTAAACATGAACTATTCATGTCCATAACTGATAAATCACGATTATAAATACCTTAATGATTTTCAATTAACTAATTACATATAAGTTATTGACAAAAGATAAATTAACAGATACATCATTTAAAGATTGAATTAAACATATAAGGATTAAATCTTACAAATAAGGACAATTTGCTCTCTACTTACCACATGTCATGAGTTAATTTACTTTTCTACGCTTAACTACTTCTTTTGACTTCTAATCTCTCTATGTAACTTCTAAAAAAAAATCCAGAGAGAGAATCTCATAGCTCTTCATCAAACTTCTTCTTCTTTTTTATCACTGAATGTGTCGTTGGTTCAGTAGCAGCTTCATTTGCAATAGCGGAAGCAGTGGCAGGAACAGTAGCAGTAGCAGGAGCAGGAGCAGGAGCAGTAGCAATTAGATCTGTCAATCCATGAATGAAATTGAAAATATAGAAAGTCGCATTATTCTCACAGCAAGATTACCAAACCAGTAGCAATGAGTAATAGTAATCAACATGCCAAAACAAAAGGATTTTGTATAACAACAACCTCATTGACGACTTTCATCAAACACCTGATGTGCATGAGTTCCTAACCCACCAAAACAACACCTTACTGGCTCACTTAAAATAGGAAAGCAACAAACACAACACTCAAACTAAGGATCTTTGAAGCAAGCAAATCTTTCGATATAACACCAAACAGTTCAAAAACCAATGATTACCAACGACCCTTTATGCAAGATGAAAAATTTAACTACAAAGAATTTACTCTGAAGAAATATTTTCAAGAGTTAAATCTTTTAGTGACAATTTAGAGATGCTTTCTCTAGAGAGCTGAGGAGAGGTCAATTTCACATTTGTCCATTTCTGAAAAACACCACAAAAAGGCAAAGGATTTGAGTAAACAAAAATGACCCAAGATATCAGATTAAGAGAGAAAAAGAGAGAGAAAGACGCACCCAAGACCAGCTGTCAGGCTTGAGGTGATTGTAGAGCGGTTTGACAATAGCGAAGAGCGAGCATTGATGCTGAGCACGAGGCTGGCATTAGGGTGTTGGGTGTTAGGTTAGTGGCAATACAGGTAAAATTTGATGAAAACTGAGCATTTTGGTCATTTTCTATTAAAATTCGGAGTTAGATTTGCATCATTTTGTGTTTGGGTTTGGGTTCATATCCTTATTTATATAAATCTAATTGAATGTGGGTTTTTTGTGTTTATATCTTTAGTCTTGCACTATTGTGTAATTTCTTAATTTTTAATTTAATTAAAAAATTATATATATAATCTAAACATAAATATTTATACATGTTGCGATTAATTTACTAAAATATAATAAAAAATGAGTGTAACAAAAATATTCTCAATTAATCCTACTTTAGTGGTCTCATGAGAGTTAGAATTAGAGTCAAATTTGTTATGTTTTAGTCTTCTTAACTAATTTCAAACAGCTAAAAGTCTCTCTCAAAGCGCCGCTATGGACGCCAGAAACCCTAAAACCCACACCAAAACTACTGCAAGGCACAATCGCGATACGGCTACCCCAACCATGGAGGATGTGACGGCCTCCTTCGCGGCATCCCTTGCCCTTGCCTTGAACGAAGTAGTTGATCTCTCCTAATCTGCGAACTCTGCTGCACGTCGAGGATCGCAAGCATACCTGCTGGCTCGGCCGCTCACCACCAAACCTGCTCCACTGCAGGACATTCGACGTTTCTTTTGTCGTGTATGGGTTCTGGAAAAGGATTTTAAAATCCAAGAGAGGCCGGAAAATAGGTTCTTCATTGCTTTCGATCTCAAACGAGATCGTAACAAAGTGTTACGCGGAGGGCCTTGGCGCTTCAATCAAGCTCCAGTTGTCATACAGGAATATGCCGGGATTGCACCGCCACACTCGGTAGCCTTGGATGCTTTGTTCTTCTGGGTGCGTATTACTAATATACCACCTCTCATTGAAAACAAGGACACCATCAAAGACATTGCTGCCATTGCTGGCAGGTTTATCAAATTGGATGAGAAGCTGTTTGACACTATGGGCAATATTAGGGTTAGGGTTTCACATGCCCTATCCAAACCCTTCTTTCTGAAGAAGCGTGTGAAGTTGGCCCCGGGAGTTGAGGAAGAGATTGCTTTCTTCTTTGAGAACCTTATTGGTAAGTGCAACTATTGTGATTTGCTTTTCCATGAAAATGGGATCTGTCCTGCAATAGATAGCAAAGTCCATCCAAGAATGGATATGAATCCTACGCAAAGAAGGCTGGAGATCACGGGTCCTTCTAGGAGCTTTGCACAGAGTCAGTTTGCAAATGGGGTTTTCACATTCCAGGGCATCCAGACTTCGATCCTACCCCCAGTTGCAAGATCTCTCTTTCACCCGAAAGAGCAGGGTGGCCGTAAGCCTGTCCTATTACGGAGTTCGGACACCAGATCATCCCTCAGTTAAGACGAGGAGGCTCCCACTTTGGCTTTGGTCCCAGTTGAAGCAGGGGCTCTTTCCAAGCGTGGCAGGCAGCCTTCCGAGTATCAGTCCCCAAAAAAGCTCAAGATACTTCTCCTGGAGTTATTCACATCTGTATGCAACGGTGCGGCTCCAACAAAAAAGCTGAAGAGGCCGAAGTTTACCTCTAAATTGAATGCTAGCTCATTGGGTTTGATTGAAGCTCCGGACAGTATTCTAATACCAAAGTCTGAGGTGGCTGGTATTAAGATTGAGCAAACGGGGGATTCCCCCGCCCCCGCCTCAAGTTTCTCCCACGCCCCCCGCCCCCATCTGGGGATATTTTCCAATGGGGATACCCCGCCCCCGCCCCCGCCCCCCGCATTGGTCAATTTCAGATTTTTATCTTTTCAGATTTTTTCTTTCCTTTTTTGACAACAAATAAATTTTTTTATTTTTTTTATTTTTTTTGACAAACAATAAATTTTCTCTATATGAGTACTTCAAAATCCGACTGAATAAATGTTATAAGAAACTACTTAATCATATTAATAGACAATTAATAATCCGACTGAATACAAAAGTTGGTGATCCATTGAAATTCTACTTAATAATCGTACATTAATCATTCTAATCCCCAAAATCCTACATTCATCAAGAATTCTGTCTTCTTCCAATGTCAATCATAAAGAGTAACGTTATCCTTCATGGTCTCGGCTAAGTCAAAATCATCATCAAATGTGCTATCGCCTTTTGAAGTAAGTCCTGCAGCTGATAAAAGAAAAAAATAATTTGTGTAAAAAGAGTATGAGTATGCATATATAATAAAATTATTATTATTGTATACCTTTCATTTCATTCCACATCCAGTCTCGGGCGCACATAAGAGCCTCCAAGGTGTCTGCATGTAGACGGCTCCGATGGGAGCTCACAACTCTCCCACTAGTGCTGAATGTCGACTCTGAAGCAACAGTGGATATCGGTATAGCCAAGATGTCTCTCCCCATGGCTTGCAATTTTCTTGACTCAAATTCATCGAAATCATACCCTCCAACCTTGACAGATGCAGACCCATGACCCTTTTTTCTTTTATTTTTCAACTCGGGGCATGATTTATGATGTCCATGTAAACCATGTGTCCCTATTCTGCCCCCACCAGCTATGACTTTACTACAATACTTGCAAATACACTTTCCATCTGCTTGTTTTGTAAAATGATTCCAAATAGCTGAAATCTGTCTCCTCTTCTTACTATCTGCATCACCTTGAAGCGTTGACTCTATCTCATTTTCATTTGAGATTTCAATTGGTTCTGCTCCACTAGCCTCTGTGTATGTCTGTTCCATATTTATACACCTGTCAATCATACAAAAAATGTCAGTTCAATTGGTTCTGCTCACTGAAAAATCAGTAGATATAGAGCTTACAAAATAGAGATTATACTGTGCAATACAAACTAAACTACATAAAGAGCTATAGTACAGATTATGAGCAGTCATGATTCTAATGTATAGTAGCTCATACGACCATGCATCAGAGTCATTTAACTTCTATCATATTTTTGGAAGCTTTTGGTGTTCTGTCACTAAGATCAATAATTGGTTGAAAAACCTGGACCTAGTTGCTCATCCTACCTCAACCGGTTGAATCATATGTAATTGCCAATACTAGTATGCATTTACTTGTCAAATCTGACACCTAAACGAAATCTTGAAAATTTTGAAATTCATCTACACATATAAAAAGAATATCGACTTATCCATATTGCAATCATAAATAAACAATAACAGAGATAAGAATCATACACCCAAGTTTTTCCTCAGCTTCAGTGTGCAACAAAAGCGTCCCTGCCTCTAACCAATGCATAAAGGCAAGCAGCGAAACCACAGTCTGCGTCTCAGACTTCCAATCACCATGATATCTAAACAAAAGCAACACATCAAAAGCCAGTCCCAAAAGCAACACATCAAAAGCCAGTCCCAAAAGAAACACAGTCTGCCTCTATCATAACTAATCATACATTTCCTTTCTTTTTCTATCATAAACAGAAACAAGTAGAGCTCAAATTCCACCAGCCTATAACATTTCCACAGAAATCCGAAAGCTAAACTAAACTAAAAGAAATGAACCTTCTCTTCTGCAAATTGGGGCTTGAGCTCGAAATAGCTACCTTTGACCTCTCACTTAGATCCCTCTTCAGTCAAAACACGAACAGAGCTCTAAACCCTTAAGCCCAGATTAACTTCTTTACTCCTCGATTTCTCAGAATCCAAAACATCCATGCTTTCAAGTGAAGAAGATACTCTAAACCAGTTCAAGTGAAGAAGAACCCTTAAGCCCAGAAAGAAGGGAAAACCCAGAAGAATGAGACAGAGGTATAGGCAAGAATGAGGCGGCTCTTCTCATTGAAGGTGGGAAAGAATGAGACGGAGGTCTAGGTTTTCTGTTTTTAGAGATTGAAAAATAATAGTTCTTAATTTAAAAAAAAAAAAGGTGAAGTGGGGAACCCGCATGGGTAATGGGGAACCCCGCCCCCGCTTGACAAATGCGGGGAAAACCCGCGGGTACCCCCCCCCCCACCCCCGTTTGCTCATTCCTAGCTGGTATTGCCGAAACAAAAAGAAGCGTGGAAGACCTCTTGGTGCAAAGAACAAGAACCCCTCCAAACAGAAAAAGGTTGCGGATGCACAGGAAGCTTGCTTCGCTTTCCTCACCAAACCTCCTAGCCCTAGTGTCAAGGGCAAGGAGAAAATATAGGGTTTTTTGTTTTTTTTGGAGCTCAGCCTATTTCCTATGTTTTACTTCCATAGATTATAGGCTTGCTTTTAATAAGTGAGCATGAGTGTTCGTTAATGAGTGGTACTAGTTCTATATACCACGTTTTCTTATTTGCCCTCTGTTTTTCAAGGCAGTGGAAAAGTATGTAATGTACTGCTCTAGCTTGAGACTATTAATGAGAAATATTGTTTTCATTAAAAAAAAAAAAATGAGAGTTAGAATTAGAATTAGAACTTAGAAGGTGTACAAAGCCTACAACATTTGCTAGTCTCCATTTGCTCGAGAGTGGAAGGCTTTGCTGAACTGATTGGGATTCTGATTCTTCGTCCAGATCTTCATTCAAATTGTCAGAGCTCTCGGCCACCATCCGTTACTCTGTTCTTCTTCGTCTTCATCGTCTTCTTCTGCTCCCGAGGCTTCCTTCAAATCGTTGCCGGCTGTCGAGTTGCCCGAGCACGACTCTTCCGCCGTTGAAATCGATACTTCCGATTCTGACTCCAACTATCCTCCCCAGAAGCTACCGGTAACTGTTCTCTCTCTCACATAGTTGTAAAATTTCCCGTGGTTCTTGACCTGGATGAGACGCTAGTATGAGTCGGCGAGCTTGCCGGCGATAGTTCGGACACAAGCGACAGAAGGTGGGTTGAAGTGGTTTGAGCTCGAGTGTATTTCTTCGGACAAGGTGCTTTGCTTGACTAGCACTCATTTTGTTCGTCATTGTGAAATTGATTTAGCTAAAGTTAGGTTGTGTTGATTCAAAATGTGGAGTTGATGTTTGTTTACATGATGGGGTTTAGGGGGTTTTGAAGGAATGCAATGGGAAACTGAAGGTGAATTATGTTGCGGTTTTTGAGCGTCCGGCCGGGGTTGCATGAGTTCTTGAAACAAGTACATGGGTTTGCCGATCTTGTGTTGTTTACTGCTGGACTTGAAGGTTTGTTTGCTCGTGATTTTACAGTTTCTTTTTCAGTTTTATGCTTGATTTTCGTCTCCCTTTATGGAATGTTGAGTGTTTTGAATGGTAACAGGTTATGCTAGACCACTTGTTGACAGAATAGACGTAGAGAACCTGTTCAGTTTTAGGCTTTATCGGCCTTCAACAACCAGCACGTAAGTTCATCTTTCTGTATTTGATCCTTTTCTGTAGATACGTCTCCTCTCTTTTCTCAAAATTCATCACTATTGATAGGGAACACTTCCTCCCAAGTTTTATATCTATTTAGGTTTCTTCTGTCATTGACTACTTCAACTTGACATTGGTTCTTTAGATTTTGGTTTCTTAAGCATTTGCAGACATTGAAATTTTATGGTTGGCGTATTTAGTTTATTAAGAGAGGAATGGTTTTGGCATAGATATCATGATATTATACATCTCGTACTTCAAAGTATTGCTGTTGAGCATCAGAGAAGCTATGTTACCAAGTTATAAGCGATAGGTTCATTTTGGAGCAGCCATAAGCAAAATATCACTGCTTGCTGTTAATGGCCTCATAGAAGTTCCTATGTATGTTTTGTGGAGTCACTTGAATGACGGTGTAGGGTGCAGACATATCAGAAATTCTAATTTTATGTCTTGCACACTTACCACACTTTTTATGTCGCCAAGGCTTTCTGCTTCTAGTTCTTTTCCCAACTTGTAGATGTAGCATATAGTTCACGGTGAGTTGGTGACCCTTGGTTCCTTAAGTATTTATAGAACATTTTGTTTGAATTGCCCTTGTGTTGTTGTTGGTTAAGACTGAGTTTGGTAATTGGTAAAACCTCTGATGCTGGATGCATTAATACAGGGAATACCGTGAGCATGTCAAGGATCTCTCTGGCCTATCAAAGGATATGGGCCGAATTGTTATTGTTGACAACAACCCTTTCAGTTTCATGTTGCAACCTTTGAATGGAATTCCGTGCATTCCATTTTCTGCTGGGCAAATACATGACACACAGGTAGGAAGATCCAATTTTGTGAACTCTTTTACACTCAATACCTCTTCACTGGTCATCACTTATCTTCCACTTCGTCGCCCCTTTGTCTCTTTTCATTTCCTCGCACCTTTGTTTTTCAGCTTTTGGATGTTCTTCTTCCACTGCTCAAGCACCTATCGCTACAGAAAGACGTGAGACCTGCGCTTTATGAGAGGTTTCACATGCCCGAATGGTTTCAAAAGCAGGGAATCCCTTCAACTAGTTGGAAATAGTAGGGTTGGCAGATCAAGCTTGCAATTCTCAGCAGTTAGTTTGTTCAAGGCAGTGTCATCATCGACTCCCACAATTCTTCTGTACAGCATCACTGTGTACACTGCAAATTTGTTGATACAAGGGTGTACTTTCACTAGAGGTCTAAGTGTTGCATCTCACTGTCGTATACGGAAGCCATTATTTATTATGTAGATTTGTTTAAACCCTGATTCTTGTGTAACTTTGTTTATATGGTTGCTGTTAGTTCTCTTGGATGCCTTAGCATTTTGTTAGAATTTTGTGAAATTGTTGCCAATAATGATGAGTAGTTTACACATCCCTCCTCATCAATTTCACTCATTTTTTCATTGCTTGTGTACCTTCGTTGTCATTTTTGTTTTCTGTACTATATAAATTAGCAAGCATTAGGTATTCTGATTGTTTGATATTAACAGAGACTAAAACTAGTTGGGTTCCCCGTCTGCATTTCACACAGGAAGCACAGATTTTGTGAGTTTCACATGTCAAACCTCACTGCTAGTGTAGATTACTTGAGGAAAGGGAAAAGGGAAAAGAATATTGGCCAAACTTTCATCTGATACATTAAAGAGCAATTTACCAAAAGACGTCTAGACCTTTCCCTAACTTGATTTCGTATGTTTCGTCTGAAACTCCTATTTTTCAAGGTTGTCTTCGCGTAATTGTGTTTCATAAGCTTGGAACCTTTGGATTAACTGGAAATTAATGGAAGTACTGGCACTAGTTATAAGTGATGAAGTCTGAAATCTTCTTTCGTGCAATCCTTTACAGTTTGATTCTAAGTATTGCTATTTCTCGTATCTTAGAAGAAGAGGTGCTGGGTTGATTGTGACAATCAGAGATGCTTTACCTAGCCTCTAATACCAGGTAAACAAAGGTACTACGTTGTTGGTCTCTATTTACCTTTTGTGAAATTTTTATGCAGGAGGCAGTATTTGTTTGCATACTTTTGAGAACAAAACTCTAATATGGATTGGACCAGTTTTCCTTCTCTGATAGTTCACATATTATCTGAAAATTGATATTATCAAATAGTGAAGTGAAGCTTTAAGATTATCTCAGTTGGTTTAACCAAAGCCTTGGAGTAATGAAATAGGGTCTGAATTCGAGAGTTATTACACCGATACATATTCTTAAGCTACAAGCCTACAAGATTTGCTAGTCTCCATTCGCTATCTGGAACAAGCAACTCCAAACCTAGAAATCGAAATCAAGCTCTTGCATCAGGAAGAAGACGTTCAGGTTATCATGCTGCCTTTAGACATCTCTAGTAGTAGCACGACTTCCCACTGTTAAATAACTCAGAGTATCGCTTCCCATGCCATAATCTGTAAGTTATTTGCATAATGAACATAAGGATTAGGCACTAATACACTAAAATTTAGAAGAAAAAAATATCATTGAAATGCACCCATTAGAAAGAAGTAAATTCAGGAAAAAAAAAAGGAACAAAGAAGAAGAAGAAAGTTTTTTTTTTTTGGCTGAATAGAGGGTTAAGAAAGGCAATGAACCTCCTGGTCAACAGCACCTGTTGTTTATCTTCTTGTTCTCTCCCGATTGATCACAACACCAATGTAAGCAATTTGTATACGGTGGAGGTCCCTGAGGACATCCTCCATGCACATTCTATTCTTTGGTGATTCCTCCGAGCACGCCAGTCCTATCTCAAAGATTGAATGTATACACTTCCACACACGTGTGTCCATCTTGCTTAGGTTCTCATAATCTCTATTTTCCTCTTCTGCTTCAATTTCATTGTTATGACCTCTACGCATGTAGTTCACTTCATTTCCTGCAGTTGCTGTAGGAGCTGTCTCTTCTAGTGTGGCGAGAAGAGCAGCGTCCACAATCTGCACAAGCCTTCCGGGTAATGCCATCTTAACAAAGTCGTGGAGTTTCAAACCGTCCTTGAACATTTCGTCGGTGGGCCTTCTTCCTGAGAACATTTCCAATACAAGAATCCCATAACTATACACATCTCCCTGTCTTGATGCCTCTACACCACTTGCGTACTCTGCAAACTCAGTATATAGTCAAGTATGTCAGCTCTCTGTGTATATATTATATACTTTTGTCAGTTTGTGAACCCTTCTACAATTGTTTCATTAGAACCCATTACTTATCCATATGCATTCAGCGAAAAGAAATAAGAAATTATCCATATGCAAGAAAAAGTAAACTTGATGTAGTGAGGGATATTGATGATATTTGTGTAAGAACTGGTAAGTTAAATTTTCTACTTAAATTAATGCACTTTCATATACACACACATAGTGGAAAATGTTACCTGGAGCAGCATAGCCGATTGTTCCCTTTATTCCAATTGTGCTACTTTGAGTTTGCGAGGACACTGTGGTGGTTGAGATGAGTCTGGCTAAGCCAAAATCACCTACATGAGCAACCATATTATCGTCAAGAAGAACATTGCTTGGCTTCATGTCGCAGTGAATGATTGGAGGTTCACAATGGTCATGAAGATAACATAATGCAGAAGCCACATCAACAACAATATTCAATCTTTGAAGAAGGGTCAAACTCATTGATCGGTTTTCTCTGTGCAGCCACTCCTCTAAACTTCCATTTGACATATATTCAAAGACTAGAGCTTTGAATTCAGTACCATTGTAATCCATGCTGGAGCAGCAAGTAAAGATCTTGACAAGATTCCGGTGCCGGATATTTCTTAGTGCATTGCATTCTGCAGTGAAACTCTTGGAAGCTCCTCTCTGTTGAAGGTTGATGACTTTTATGGCAACCACGCTGTTTTCTACCTGATCAAGAATCCCTTTGTATACAGAGCCAAAACCGCCTGATCCAATTAGAGTGCTCGGAGAGAATCCACCAGTAGCTTGATGAAGTGTCTTGTATGAAACCTCTGGAAGGAAGTTGATTGATGAGTCTAAAGCTAATGGTTTCTTTCTCAATTTTCTCCTCCAATAAAGAGTAAGCAAGACTGCAAGCACAAGAGAGCATCCAGCCACTAACAAAATTGTGAACTTTAGTTTGAATTTTCTCTTCTTTCTGATGGGGCATGCTGGTAGTTGAAATTCAGAAATACCATCGACACAAAGTTTGCTATTTCCAACCAAGGATGTTGCGCTTTTGTTCCGAAAGGCTCCTCCTCTCGGTACCTCACCTTCTAGATTATTGAAAGACAGGTTCAAATATAGCAACAAGGTAAGTCTCTGTATATCTTTTGGAATTTGACCTGACAAGTTGTTTCGTGAAAGATCTAGATATTGAAGACCTTTTAAAGAAGCCAAAGAAGAAGGTATCATACCTTGAAAGAGATTCCCTTGTAAGAAAAGAAGTTCAAGGCTCAAACAGCCACCAATGACTTCTGGAATTTCTCCAGTGAAATTATTCTCAGAGATGTCGAGGACATAAATATTCTTCAGCTTACCCACTTCCATAGGCAGGCTGCCAGTTAGTGAGTTTTGTGACAAGTAGAGTGAGACAAGGGAGGAAAGACCAATCACCTGTAGTGGTATATCTCCACTTAGCCTATTATTTGATATATTTAACTCCTGCAAATATTGGCAGTTGCCAATACTTGGAGGAATGTTTCCTTCCAAGTCATTTCCTGACAAGTCGAGGTGATACAACTGAGTGAGGTTTCCTATGGAAGATGGGATCCGTCCTGAAAATCTATTACCAGTTAAAGCCAGGAATTGCAGCTTTTGTAACTTGGCAATAGAGGTACGAATGGCGCCTCTGAACAGGTTTTCTTCCAGGCCCAAGGCTATTAAACTGTTGAGATTTTCTAATGTTTCAGGGATCACGCCTGATATTTGATTGCCTCCAAAGAATAATCCAGTCAGTTGAGTTGACAAGTTGGCTACAGAGTTGGGTAAAACCCCTCCAAAATTGTTGTCACCCATATCAAGCGTGTCCAGTTTGCTGCAATTGACCAAGGATGTAATAAAATCCAAGTCATTAGCAGAAAAACTTCCTAGATTATTGTTACTTGCATCGAGCCACTGGAGATCTGGAAGTTCTCCAAAACATTTGGGAACTTGCCCTACAAAATTATTTCTTCCAATATCAAGACTACGAAACAGAGAAGCATTGGAAAATGAAGATGGGATTTGCCCAAAGAGTTCATTTCTGCCGACGAACATTTCTAGGAGATGAGGCATGTCGAGGCCTATGGCGGGTGGAATACTGCCCTGAAGGTTATTATATCCAAGTGAGAAGGACTCCATAGATGATATGTTAAAAAGGGAAGGAGGTATCATACCAGAGAGTTTATTGTCCCCAACGGCAAAATAAGATAAGCTTCTCAGTCGGCCTATCTCCTCTGGAACGTTGCCCACCAAATTGTTAGATGTTAGACCAAGCATACGGATTGATGAAAGATTTCCCAAGGAAGGTGGGATGCCTCCTGTCAATTTGTTATACTCAAGACCTATCAACACAAGCTTCATCAATGAGCCAAGGTCTGGTGGAATTGTGCCTGTAAGACGGTTTGACCATAAATCTATGTGACTCAGTTCTGGGCAGGAGGTCAGGTTGACTGGAATTCCCCTCTCCATCATGTTGTGACTTACATTCAAATAGCGCAGGCGGAACAAATGATCAAGTTGCTGTGGAATATTGCCAGAGAAGCTGTTGTTTCCAAGGTCGATGGACCTTAGAAAAGAGAGGTTGCCAGTGTAACGTGATATGGTTCCATGCAAATCAGAATGAGAAAGGTTCAAGGCTACTACTCTCTGATGCCTTGAGCCGCAGGAAATCCCATGCCAGTTGCAAAAGTGAAGAGAGTCATTCCACGAGTTCAACAACCCATGTGGATCACTCGCTATGGATTCTTTGAATTTGAGCAAAGCGATTCGATCAGTTTCATTTCCAAATGATCTTGCAATAGTGGTAGGTAGGAAGAAGTTCATAACAAGGAGGAGATGGGTAATCACATGAAGGGATTTAAACCAAAATGCACATAACTTTTGTTCATGAAGCTCCATTGAGTTTGCAGAAGCAGGAAGCTAGCTGGTTATGAGAAAATTAAGCAAGGCGGTTTAAGTTAAATGAGCTGAGGAAGACGGACATCAAATTCTGGGTGTAAGAGACTTGAAAGCAGCCCTGCACTAGCTAAGTGGATCAAGTAGTCTTAGCTTCCACTAACAATAATCAATTGATTTGTTGTAATGCCTTTTAAGACTTAATTTACGGTTTAGGAGATAAGTTAGTGTACTAGTGGGTATGAGATACCCTTATTTACAAGTATTTGAACCAAAATTACAACATTGTGAACAAAAGTTACCATATTCATTTACACTATTTACATATAGTTAAACAAAAATTACAACATTGACAACGAATTTGTTCAAAAGCTTGTAAAAATGTCGTAAGAAGCGTAATTACCATTATTAGAATTAAGATTACAACATTGACAACGAATTTGTTCAAAAACTTGTAAAATGTCGTAAGATGTGTAATTACCATTATTAGAACTAAGATTACACAAAGTATGACTCAAATTACAACTTTGACAACAAAATTTGTTCTCACTTTTGTAAATGTGGGTATGAGATACCCATCACTACACTAGAATTTCCCATGGTTTAGGGCAATCCCAGCGCACCAAAGTTGATTATTTTTACATAGGAATGATTTTCTTTTTGAACAATTAACATAGGAATGATTAAGAATGGATTCCCGACTTATTATTTGATATATCCATCATCTGCGAATTTTTGCAGTTTCCAATACTCGGAGGAATACTTCCTCCTAATACATTTCCATATGAGGTAAGTTGAGAAGGACCTTTCCAGATAATCTGTTGTCATCTAAACCCATTCTTTGCATGTTTTGTAACTTCCCGATAGAGCTAGAATTACACCTGTGAAACGGTTACTGTTCAACCCCAAGGCTATTAAATTGTTGAGATTTTCTAATGTTCTAGGTATCAGTCCTGACTCCTGATACTTGTTTTTATCCAAGGTAGAATTTAGTGAGTTGGTTTGACAAATTGGCTTCAGAATTAGGTAAAACCCCTCTTAAATTATTAACTCTCACAAAAGCATTTTCAGTTTGCTGTAATTTGCAAAGGATGTTAATAAAACCCAAGTCATTAGTTGAATTTCCCAGATAATTGTTACTCAAATTGAGTGACCAGAGAACTGGAAGATCTCGATCCCATACTTTTGGGAATTTGCCCCCAATCTATTTCTGAAATATAAAGTCTTTGGAGCTGAGAAGCATTGTAAAATGAAGAAGGAATTGTCCCAGAGAATTCGTTTCCACTAAGGAATATCTCTTGGAGATTAGGCATGTTTTTTTTTTAAGAAAAGGATAGCTTCATGACTAAAGGTCAGAAGACATGTACATTAGATGCTTGATACGCTAAGAAAAAGCGTGCAATTTAACCCTGCAAAATGTAGTTGTCAGTATAGAATAAGTAGGGATCGTTCAAACCGGGGATTGAAGGTACACCTGTAATTGCAAAAATAAATAAATAATTAATAAAAGTAAAAAGTATTATTTACAAAAATAAAACAAAGAAAAGAAATATATACAAGTAAACACAAATAAGGGGGTTTTAGATTATAAAATCAAAAATTAAATAAATAAAATAAAGAAAATGTGAAAACACATGTACAATGGTGGAACGCAAGGAACAAAGATCAAAACCATATTCATATACAAGAAATCCAATTACAATTCTTATAGTTGATTTTTTATGTCACGAGAAAAAAATTGACCATGTGAAACTTTAGAAAGCAAACGATTTCCCATTTTTTACTTTCCTTGAATGTTTAATCTAAGTGAAAGTACCTAAATTAAACCTATTGAACATGTCATCATAGTCTAGAAAGCTAGCTACTCAAGAACACATTCAATGCATGAAGAACAAAGAAATGATGTCAACCAAAGTGCACAACCTAGTATGAGAAAGCTCATCTATTTGCAATCCTCCTTAATTGATTTCAACTTTTGTCCAAAACCTTTACTACTTATGAAATAGGTTCACAAAACTATGGTGAATTGTTTATCTAAATCTAGCACCAATTACATGCATATATCCTAAGTTAGCCACCATAGAACACATACATATAAAAGTTTTCTATAATCCAAAATTAATTAAGCAATCTCACATAAGCAACATAGAAATCAACATAAAGAAATCACAACTTTATTTCAAAACATATAAACGGGCTATAAACTTTGCCCTTAACATTATTTGTTAACTAGAATTCATAACTCTACGAATCAAACAAAGGAAAACAAAAGAACGTATGAAATACACAGTGAAATATGGATGACAAGCCTTGAGACGAAGAACTTGAAGATCCTTGAAAGCAAGCAATCTTCTAGGGACGACACAAGGGTGGATGACGGCTAGGATATTGATGTATTGCATGACTTCTTCTCCTCCTTGGTTAAGACGCAGAGCTTCTGAAGACTAGAGAATTAAGAGAATTTTTGGTGTGTAGAATTGTGGGAGAAGTGGTGTGGTCTTTGGCTTCAAGAATTGCTGCTATTCATTGTGGAATCCTCCTCTCTTGTGATGCAATCATGGCCAATCATCTAGAGGTGATTTCTCCTCCAAATTTCCTTGATTTTCTCATGACAGAGTCTTGACTTTTCTGATCTCTTTTCCCCTTAATGACTCATATATATTCCTTGAATAGTGACCAGATACATCCTTTATTCATCTCCTTTGAATTGCACTAATTTCTTGCAAGATTTGTACTCACAATGAACTCCTATAATCAAGAAAAATCATAAATTAATTGGAGTCTATAATCAATAAGAAATAAGATAATTAGGAATAAATATTGACTATGAACACTCTCCTTTTATCTCCACGAAATAAGAAGAATTTATGTGAATGAAAACTCCTTGATTTCCTCCTTATTTTTGTGCTTCATCTTATCCTTCATGTTTCCTTGATTTCATCACTCAAGAGTTTTCAATGGGATGTACTCTCTTTAAAACAAGAAAATCAGAAATAGGAAAGTTCAAAGGAAGAAAGTTCCCAAAAACAAAATAGGAAATATTTCCTAAAATGAAAGACAAAAGTTTCTAAAATGACTTATGTCACGCCCCTGATTTTTAACACAAATAAAAATCGATATATAACCCCATAATTATACATGCGTGAACGTTCAGTCATCAATATCAAATACCTGGAAACTTTTTCCCTTTAACTACACACATATTGATGCCCTGAACCTACTATGTCAATATTGACCCACTCCACAGAGTCATATATTACATAAGCTTACGAATTAAATTGTCAACAACAAGATAAAACGTAAATGCTCCTCAGACCTCACTACAAGCAGAAGTCTTTATAACGGTAAAGTCACAAAATTGGCTCCCTACAGTAATGCTGCCAGCACGCCACCTCAGGTTCAGCCACGATTCCTGACCTGCAAGATTAACCTCTACACTGTTTGAATGGTGCACCGAGTTGCCACACAACAAATCCGGTAAGCTTTTGCAAGCTCGTATGAGTAAACTCAAAACCACAAAACAGAAACACATTCTTAAGTCACCTCAACCTAACCACGATAAGCACATAATTCACAACTACAACCATCTGTTTCAAAAACTTCCATAACATGCTTACGTAGGTCAACTTGTGACTAAACTACATGCTCAGATTCTCAACCTAGCATCCCATTACACAAATTTCCCGTCAAACAAAACCTCCTCAGATAATGTTTGGAAATCCCTTGACGCACAACGGCAAATCACAAGGATCACACTCATTTCCTTTCCACCGGAAGCCTTTGTCATCAACATGACATCAAGGTGAAACAATGAATCACCTTCCTATCCTCACACAGAGCACAATCGTCACCACTATGGTCTTCAAGATAAATCAAACCATCAATCAATAAAATCAAGAAGAAACAAGGCAATCACAATTCAAAACAAGCAAAACAAGTCATAGTAATCATCATAACCCCACACTCTGACATCCATAGGTAGCTTTGACTATCACAGCAGTCCTCTCGATCTTTGTTAACTTAATAACAATTCAACTTCGCTACCGAGCTGTCATCACACTGATCATCACACAGATTTCACGTATCATCACGCAGATAGCCATCATCCTACTGATCATCACACAGATAGCTATCATCCAACTAATCATCACACAGATATCGCCAGTCATCACACAGATAGCGACCATCACACAGATATCGCCGGTCATCACACATATAGCGATCATCCAACTAATCATCACACAGATATCGCTAGTCATCACACAGATAGCGATCATCACACAGATTCATCACACAGATATCGTCGGTCATCACACAGATAGCGATCATCCAACTAATCATCACACAGATATCGCCAGTCATCACACATATAGCGATCATCCAACTGATCATCACACAGATAACAATCATCACAAAGACTCATTGCTGGTCATCACACAAATAACAATCATCACACAGACTCATTGCTGGTCATCACACAGACTTCACCGATTTTTCACACAGATGTCCCTACACAAGCTTTACATGATAATCATCACAAGGATTCATCACACTGATGTCATCAATTCATCACACAAATATTCCTACACAAACTTTACCTATCTTAAATCTCACTTAAGACGATCATATTAGACCCATGGTGTCTCAACACATGATATTCTACAATCACAACTCAATACACAATTTCGCTATTCTCGAGCAATAATGAACTCATTTCAAATATTGTTCGTCTCACAATGAAACCACCAATTCATATATATATATATATATATATACATACCACACAAATATGTATATATACGAAATCATCTGCTCAGAAATGCCACTAAAACCACTATAGTCACAGTTAATCCCATAACTCAAAGACAATATGGTAATTAGGCTCATAACGAATATCGAGAGATTTACTCATCTCTGAATCCCGCTGCGTCTTCACACTCTAACCAAGACAAGCATAAATCGTCGCAATCCGCTCAACACAAGCATGTCAATTACCTAAACACATAAGGTCTCGACTTAGTAACAATTCACAAACAATTTAAGTCTGAAACCCCTGTTTTGAACTAAAATCCCCAATGTGACGCCAATTGAGGCGAAACCACATCTGAGACCTCCCAAAGTCTCCGAAATACTTCCACGATCGATATGTCTAAACCAAAAGTCGATCGGAAGCTCAAATCCTCACGGATCGAATAAATCAACCTGTATGAAACCGTAAAAATCATAACAAATTAATCCATACGAACTCCAAAATTTGCATATTATATATCGAAACGCTCGTATCAACGAGTAGAAGACATATGATACCAAGAAACAGTCCCTTACATGGCCGGAACCCAGTTGGAATGCCGCCTCCGGCCAAAACTCAATATTTCACAAAACTCCCAACATCAAAGATGTTCATCTCAGCATGCTTGTGAATTTTCATAACTTGCTCGAAGTCAGAAAACAAGCATAAAAGGTCGAAAACTATCTCACAAGCCGTGGATTACTGTTCAATCCGAGTTAAACCAAGTTTCACGTGAATCAACCCAAACAACCACCAAGGTTCGATCAAGGAGGTTGCTGCGAGCTCCCCAAGCTAAGTTTGAAGCCCCGCCGACGTCGGAGATCGGAGAACCGATCGGGTCCGATTTCCTCAAACTTCGCTGCCACCACCGAGAATCGCCACTAGAGGATTCCAGAGGGACGACCAGAGCAAGGAGGCGAGCTGATCTGGAAGATTTCGTCGCCAGAGACAGCCGGAGCTGAGAGTTCCGACCGAGTCGGATCACCGGGTTCGGGTCGAGTCACGCAGACTGAAGAGAGAGAGAACGGAGGTCTGGTTTCCGAAAATGGAAGCCCAAATGAAAATAGTAACTTTCCCGAAAGGGAAACCCCTATATATAGTAACTTTCCAAATTTTCAAACATTCATAACTTTCTCATACGAACTCTGATTTCCGCGTTCCATATATCCACGAACTCGTATCGATGAGCTTTACAACTTTCGTGGAGGAAGTTTTTGGAGAATCACAACGTATAAAAAGTCAACCTTCGCACCCCCCTAAAACCATACTTTTCGAATAACAATTCGTCCGAAACACTTCCGCTCCATCCACGAGCCACAAAACCGTCTCATAACCACCAATTAAATTCCAGAAAATCCTTGAAAAATAAATACAAATTTCCGGGGCATCACAACTTATCCTTCATTTATGCTCGTTTATGCTCCTTTTCACCTCTTTTCTCTGATGTACCTAGAAAATAGAAACTAAATTAAAAATGATTAAGTAAAGGAAATAACTAGGCAAAATATGGGGAGTTAAATATTAAAACGTCGCATTAAAATGCTCCTATCAATGATGTCTCATACCTAAATCTAGATGGCACAAGCCGCCAAGCAACATACAAGTACCTTCACTGTTAACACATATGCTCACTTATTGAGCCTAAAATACAAGAAACCAAATTCTCACTACTAACCCCCCTTTGAAAAGAAAACCTAGTCGCCTAGAGACTTCAATTGGTATACAACTAAGTAGACTAAGGAGAAAGTAATAGAGAACTCAATTTCAAGTAGTAGGCAGAGGACCCAGGAAAGTCTAAAGCTTTCCTTTGCCCTTATCTCTAGGGCTAGACCCTGAAGCACTTGCTGCAGGGTAGGTGAGTCTCAGAAGGGCAGTTCCCGCCTTCGTACCAGAGCGTTGGCTCTTATTCCTACTGCCAAGCGGCCTACCCATCTTCTTCTTTAGAGTGACAAGAGGAGTATCATTGTCATCTCCAATCAAACCCAAAGCATCAGCCTGCAAAGTTGGAATTTTACCCCCCAAAATGGCCTTGAACTTCTTTGGAGAGGGATCACAACCCCCATTACTATCCCTTTTCTTTGAAGCCACTACATCTTGCTGCATAGCCTGCATTATGGTTGCGGCTTCAATTGTACCAGATCCAGTCGCAGCATTAGGGGCCAAAACCTAGCTCAAAGTCTGCTCCAAATCATGCTCTAACCCCAGAGCTATGTTCTCACCATTACTAGCAGCCGGGTCCGAAACAAGAGGCGACCCGGAAGGAGAAGTAGATGGAGGGTTAGAGCGTTCAACTCGATGAATGATTGGTTTCTTCTTCCTGGGAATTAATGAGGAAGCAGTGAAGAACTCATGCTTGTTCTGAGGTTGACGGACCCGAAAAATTCAAAACCCTAGATGTCGATATTGGAGTATGCGGCTCCTCACATGAAATCCTCGCATGCGTGACAAATCCACACTGTGAACATCTCCCTTTCAGATGTTCATACTGAAATTGAAGCTCCAGTTCGATGCCAACATCCAGGAAAACCTTCCACTCAAGCAAGAAAGGTTTGGAGATATCATGGGTAAAAAAGATCCGAAGCACACCCTTCTTGAATTCTTTATTGTCATAGTCTAAGAAACCACCCAAGAGATTACTGAAATTACAGAATGGATATATGTATTTCTCAACTAAAACCACTGATCAATATGTCAACAACTTTAGAAATCAGTCTTAAGAGTGCAGGCCTGTTCGCATCCTAATATAGGATTGTAATAAAACTTGAGTCCTAATCGAAGATGCAGATCTCTGATGATATTATGATTTATTCAATTTTCCAAACCATCCAAAGTAAAATCATCACACATAACACAAGGTCTGTTGACGCAGTAAAACCCTCCAAAGAGGTAAACAATTGCGGGCACTATGCCGGTGAACAATCCACTATATGAAAATGATCTGACATAAAGATCTTACACAACTCATCTACTAGAACCAATCTAGTGGGCAACGGTGTCTCCTCGTCTTTGCTACTTCCAAATCAGCGACCTTGTTCTCCTTTGTCAATCTTGAAATGGCACAAATCTCACCTCAGTTGTCAATCACCTCAAAGCACAAATCATGCATGAACTACCAACACACATGAAACATAAAACCAGAAAACTTTTTGATAGAAAAAGTTTGAGATTTGATAATCCTTCAAGAGCTAAACAAGGAACAGCTCATGAAGAATTCTCAACAACAATATTGGTTCAATACTTTCTGAGGATGAAAGATCAGAAAGCTCTTTATAAACGTAGCAGTGATATCTTTTCTGTTATAGTGTACCACCCTTAACAACGTGAAAAACACATATATATATAAGATATGAATGAACTAGGGTCTCCTAGGGTTTCTGCTACAGAAAGACTTTTCAAAAGAGGTTTTTATCCACAGATTAAAATCAGACATTTGAAAGGAAAAGCCCATAAACCAATTTAAGAAAGTTTGAATGTTTTGGATAAAACCTTCCGAAAATTCGCAGATTAGTACATTAGGATTGAAAAGATTTCCTACAATAGGATTTAAAGACAAGTTCAGTCCTAACCACTTGACAAGCATGCACATGTATGCAACACATACCTGATCGATGAGAGTTGTGCATGAAGCTTGAAGCATTCCATTCTTCTAAGGATCCAAGAGTAGAAAGCTATTACATGAAAACATGACTCTTGGCTGTTGTGCTTAGGAAATGTCAATCAATTAAACATTGCACTAACAATCTCCCCCTTTGGAATTTTGTAGGCAAAACAACATATACATTTAACTATACAATAGTTGATCCTATACTACCATGACCAAAGAAATATGAACTTCCAAGTTGTAATCTGCACACAAGAAACATAACACCCGTGAAGAACATGTATGGTTGAAGCAGTATAAGCGTAAGCATATGAAACATTAAACTTCCATGACCAAAGAAATATGAACGTCCAAGTTGTAATCTGCACACAAGAAACATAACACCTGTGTATGGTTGAAGCAGTGTAAGCATAAGCATATGAAACATTAAACTTCCAATCTCTCTCCCTTTTTGCCTGGAAAGGACAAATGGACCAAAGCATATTGTGCATAAGATTTCACTCCCCCTAAATTCAATACCCATGTATTGGTAGCAGCGGAAACAAACATTAATGAGGGGGCTAGGAATAAAATGTCAAACTGATCCTACAATAGAATTGAACCTTCAAACACACTTAAATATCAGTATGTTATGATAACTTTCAAAAGATCAAGAAGAATAGTGTATATGTTTGAACCAAGGTAACTTGCATTTTGTAGCAGACACAATTGAGAAGAACCAAGCAGAGATGATGCATGAGATAGACCATTACCACACAGAGCAATCAAGCAAAGCTTTTCCAAGATAACATCAAAATGAACACTTCTCAAGAGCATCAACCAACAGATTTGAAAGAGAGCAGGTCTCAGTAACTAAACACTATTTATTTCAAAACCAAATTGAGTTATGGTACTAAAACTGCTATGCTGAAAAGTGAACCTAGATCATCAGAGGCTTTAGAGAGAGCATCACGACAAGGCACAATATATATATATATATATATATATATATGTATAAATGGAGACATGGTCTATGAGGGCGCAATGAGCGTTGAGCAACTGATATACATTTTTTTTTAGTGACCCCCTGCTTTCCTTTTATTTATTTATTTATTTATTTATTTATTTATTTATTTTTTAACAAAAAGATCATGAGTCAAACCATCCCTGTTTCGACCTGAAACACACTAGCTTTACAAGGCAGGTGTCCCATCTACATTTGGAGATAGCCTGACTTGCCTAGACCACCACCATTTCTACCTGAAAGGCTGAAACATTCTAGCTTTATAAGGCAGGTGTCCCATCTACATTTGGTGGTAGACTGGATGTCTCCTTAAAGAACAACTGGTGCCATTACAAGAGTGATAACTCGGTCTGCATACCCCACTCAACATCTTAGGTGTGCAAGTGCAAGAGACAAAGCAAGGCTTCAGTTGCCGTAAACACAAGAAGGGATGGAAAAGAATAGGGTTTAATTCTGGACCTTTAAACACTCAAAAAGCAAGAACAGATCACTACAGGAGAAGGCCAAGTGATGTAACTAAATCTCAGTTCATGAGTTGCTCTTGAGGTGATAATGTACTACAATGCACGTGTTAGGATTGCAACAGTACACGCATCCTAAACTAGGATTGAAATAAACCTGGAATCCTAAATGCAGAAATTGCAACAAATATGCAGATTGTCAAGTAACTCGAAACTAAATGAGGACAACAGTTATCAAATCTATACTAAATGCAAACACACAGCTGCTACAATCACAAGTTAAAAACTGGGAACCAACTTAGACCACAAATTCTAATGAATCTCTTGAGATTGTCAATACATACTTGATACAAAGGCATTGAAAGTTGGCATTCATTTAACATGAACTCAAGTGCAAGAGAACTTCTTTTAGCACCATTCAAAACTCCACATGATATGTTCATATTATTAACCTTACATGTCAACTTACCACATGATAGATCAGATTAATCTGATTCACGTATTCAATACCATTGTGAAATTTTCCAAGGCATTGAGTTGTTGATGCCAAAGTTTCAAACTTTTTTTTTTTCCTCAAACTTCGGCAACCTAGCTTTGTTTGGAAATTGAGCATCCAAACATTCATCCATTAAACCTGCAACTCAACACTCTCAAACAGAAATACCCGTGAGGCATGGTATGGTATGGTATAAAATCAAAGCAAATACTTCAGTTTTCCCTCTTTTTTTTTCTTTTTTTTTTTAATAAAGACTCTACAGAAACAAGGGAGCTTCTATTCATACCTCCTAAATTGGTATTTGGACCTCTCATTCTAAAATTTACACAAATCTTCCAATCTTACCCTTTTTTTGTATCCACATAATTTTTTCCAATACAAATCTACTAGCTAGTAATATATTTTTTTCATCACTTAAAACTCAGTTCATAGCCATAACTTAACACCATTCACCTTGTAAGCTTGGATACTGTAGGTACAATTCTTGTACATATCGTATTGGCATTCCCATACAAAACTATGACAAAGCCCTTTACTGATCTCGGAGAGTCACAGGTAATTGCATCTGCATATGCATGGGATTGCATCTGCATATGCATGGGATTGCAACGTGTGTTGCAATCCCCGAGTCAGCTGTCAGTTTTATGTGGAGTCCGATTTTGGAAAGTAGGTTTTAGGTTTTATGTATTTATGTCTTTAAAAGATTTTTCTGAGTGTTAAAATCGTGGTGTTGATGCCCTAGGGTTTTTAGGACTTGTCTTCCTAATTGATTTCCCTTAAGATTTGTTGGAGTTCATATATGGGAAGTTTCTTTCCAAATTAATTGGGAATTATGGTAGAATCTTTGCATCATCTTTGAGTAGTTGCCGTAGGTCTATTATATGAGCAGAAAATATACACGGTCTGCACACACATCTATAGAGGCAAGAATTTTGATAGAGTCTTGCATGTTTGTTTGAGTTTGTGTCTTCACAAAGAGTCAAAACACTTGGTCCATGTATAAGTGTTTGTGATCATAGTTTCATATGCATAATACTCTCTCGAGATCAGTAGGGAGACTGTGAAGAAAGAAGAACAAGATTTGAAGATCGTTCAAGTGAAGGAGTTCTAGAAGGAAGACAAACTTTGTATTAGATTTTGTGTGAATCTTATAGCCTAGCTAGTGCTATTCAAAGTTTGTAAAAGAACATATCCTTTTCAATATGATGATCTTTATTTTGGGTTCTCAAGAGTAATTGGCCCGCAGTGTTTTTAATCTCATACTTGAGGTTTTCACTGCGTAACCAAAATCTGGTGTTTAGTTTGTTATTTTGGTTTCTGCTGCCCAGTAAGGATTGATCAGTGCACTGCAATCCTCGTTTTCCAGAAAATCATATTCTGTCATTGTATTTTCAGATACTCTTATGAACCTCCTTTTATTACTTAATAAATCGTGCAATTTACAATACCACAAGAGAACTATTATCAAAATCAATTTCCCTAAACCCAAATCAAGCTAGCAACATAGTCTACTCTAGCAAAAAAAAAAAAACCATAAAAAGAGATCAAGATAACAATTAACGATCAACTCCATGAAGTGAAGCAATTTAGCCAAACTAGAAAGAAACAAAAAGAATAGGAAATAGAAATTGCTTTTTGATTATTATTTTCTCGATTGTTCTTCTCTATCTTTTTTGTCCTTTATTCCATTTTGCAATCTTTAACATTCTACCTTAATCAAAGTTGCTTAATAATCCTCATGTATGGCTGTAAGAGAATGAGGGAGGGAGAAGGGGGGAGAAGAGAATGTGCATATTTTATTTAATTTTTTTTAGCTTATTATCACAAATGGTACCTGAACTATACCTCAATCTTATCGATGGTACCTGAACTTCAATTTAAATGGTACCTAGAGCCACCTCCGATCACTATTCTGACTAAAAACGGCATGGGAGGCGATCATAGTGATGATTTTTGATGATTTCGAGGGTTGCGATCATATATAGTGATGATTTTTTGATAATAGACTTGCCTTGAACTTGTTTTTTTATTTTTTTATTTTTTAGATTTGATTTTTTGGCCAGAATAGTGATCGAAGGTGGCCTTAGGTCACATTTAAAATGAAATCAAAAAGTTCAGGTACTGGTTGTGATCAAAATTGAAGTTCAGGTACCATCGATAAAATAGATGATAAGTTCAGGTACCATTTGTGATAATAACCTTTTTTTTTTATCTTTCATTTTGTTCATTTTTTAGAAGGGCAAAATTGGAATTAAAAAGTTCCAAAAATTGTTGGAGGTCTAAATACCATTTTAGGAGGTATGAATAGAACTTCCCCAAAAACAAACCTAAAGAGAGAAAAGAACATCCTTATAGACAAATGCAAAAATAAACACAGAACTGCTACGACCTTAGGACTGAAAAGCACATTCAATCCTAACAAACCAAAACACACTAGCAAGAAGAAAACTAATGTAAACAAAATGATACTACTCCCCCTATACATGTGCTTATGATGAAAAATAAAGCTATTGTCATTCAAGAATATACTTTTCACAAGCACACATTGGAAGAGTTTACTTACCTGTATGTGGAAACTTAGAGAGATGAGGTTCCTTTCGTATCCAAACTTGCTTCATCTTGGGCATAGGTGAGAATGGAACTGAAACAAGTCTTGCTATCTTGTTTACTTCTTTCAAAAGAAATTACAGCTTTTCTTGAAGATATTCTTTCTTTTTGTTCATGAGTGGCTTCTTGCCATTCGAAGAATTCTTTCTTGGTTGATTGCACCTCGGTCTTATATGTCCTCGCTTTCCACAATGATGACACACAGGCACAAAATTCTTCAACATTGGTTTAGGTTCTTCATGCATAGGGAAAGTGGACTGTGACGAGGAATGATCATAACGTTTTACAAACTTGGTGACATGCTCTCATTTGGATGAACTTTCAGCATCATATCCCAGGCCATGTTTATCTCCAAATTTTTTACCAATCATTAAAATATTTTCTAACTTTTCACCACTTGAAGAATCACATCCAGCCTTGGTTTTCATTTGCTCAAGGTCATATAACAGACAAGCCTTTTCAGTTTTAAGCTCCTTAAATTTGTCACATCTCTCTTGGTACTTTTGTTGAAGGGATTGAAAGTCCTCCACAAGAGACTTTCTTACTACATCACCTGCCTCCAATTGGGATTGAAATCCAGCTTCAGTCCTACTGATATCATTCTTCAAGTTCTCAACTTCATTACTCAACTCTAAATTTCTTTTCTTCAGTTATTTTGAAGTCTCAGACAACATGATATATTGTTGCATTACTTCCTCAAGATCAAATTCTTCAACTTCATACTTGTAACGCCCCAAACCGCACCTCACCAGCTTGGGCACGTCACAGTGCCGCGGAGCTCTAAAATATAAATCGAAAGCTCGATTCACATTCTAGAGGACCGTAGGCATTTTGTTAGAAAACTTTTTGCAACACACAGCGGAAGCTATCGATATTTTTGAGGTGAAAAACTTGAGTTGCTGAAATCTATTTCACTCATCCAGTACTTGGATAAGGATCACACGAGGTATAAATTTCAATGAAAGAGAATTCAACTAACTTTGACACGATGCTAAATAACCACAAGTTCCGAAACACGGAGTTCGAGAACTGGAAATCAGAATAAAGCCCAGAAGGTGGTTTACCAAACTTGTTCTGCACACCCAGCTCCGTCCGCCATTGTCCCGTCACTAGTGCACAGTACCTGCATCCATACTGTTGTAGGGGGTGAGCTTTCGTCCTCGCTGCTCAACAGGAACTCTACCTCAAATCGACTCAAAACCAATAAACAAATATTTGGGCTGCCTAGTATGAAAACATATTTAAACCAAATATTTAAAAGAACGACAAACTTTAATGTTTTTCAACTTGAAAACCGATGCATGATGCTTAAATAATTACGGCGCCAAAACCAAGTATTACCTGATGGCCGGTCCCATAGACCCATTACACGACCTTACCTCAAATTAATTTATCACCAGGTAAGCGTAGCGAGAGCGTCCGCTACCTAGCTACACACACGGATCGGGTCGTCATTGCGATCGCTCACCTTCCGACCGGTGTAACTAACCCTCCGGAGGTTTTGGGGATCGAACCCAAGGAAGTTAGAGCCACCCTTCGCTCTCAAGCCATCACACATTTCTCACATGGTTTGGTTAGTATGCATTGCATTTGAACATGACCAAACCATACCAACTAACGTGCATCATTTAATAACAATATAAGAAAATCACTAACCGAGGAGAGTCCTGAATCCCCTACCTGGATTCCGATGCTTTCTCTCACATATTCCGAGAGTCGCGAACCTTCCGTTCCTCGGGTAACCGGAGTCCTAGATTCCGACATTTCGACCGTTAATATCACATTGAACAATTATGTGAAATTTCGACGATTAATAAATCGTCCAACCAACTTTTCCTGGTTTGACCAGGAGTTGACCAATTTGACCACGTTGACCGACACTTTTTAGTTTGACCACATTTGACCATGTTTGACCAATCGAGGTAGATTCGATAATCACCTAAATTATCGAACATTGACTTGAAGTTACGTTATCGACCAAACATATATTGAGTGCACCCGATTACTAAGGCCACCCAATACATACACATTTCTTTTCTTTACTCACTAACATTTTTACAAAATGCTTATGCAAGCCAATGTTATAACAAATTCCCAACTTCATGAACAAATGAATTCGAGTATCCTTACAATTTCGTCACGTAATCGGAATTACTATGGACACCCAACCAAGCTTATTCCACAATCAATTCATAAATTCTGTACTTTCACTTCTTAATTAACAAAAGCCAAAATTCCGACCTAACAACACAATTCAATTAACCCCTACATCACCAGTCAACCATCTCACAGTAAGCATACAACAAAGCAATCAACCCCAATCCAAAATTTCAATACCAGTAGCAGATTCATCAACACAAAATCAAGAGGTTTCCCAATTTCACAAACACTTATTCTGAACATGCAAACCATACCGCACATCTAACCCAAATCTTCACTTTCAGGGATTAACATCCGATTATCACCAAGTACCAAACTTTGATTCAAGATTAGGATTATACCTTGGAAAATCAATTCCAACCAAATCAACTCACTGCCGAAACTCAACTGATGATGAACTAATGCTTCTGATGCAATCGACCCAGCAAGCTTCCCAATTTCACTTCAATAGACGCAGTCAAGACGGAAACCGAGCCCAGAAGTGTCGGAGAAGTCGCCGGCGGCAACCATGACGTCGAACCCGAAACAACCCAGAAACCAATTTGTCAAAACTTGATCGAATTGAAAAACTAATTACACAGGCATGTAGACCACGACGAGGAGATGAAGTTTCATACCAACTACAGCCCAGATGATGGCCGGAATCGCCGGAGGAGTCTCTGAGCTTCCAATCGTTGTTTCTCCGTTCATCGTCGATGCATGAACAATCTAAGGATGCAGGGAGGTAGGCGAGACAGAGACGAAGGGAAAGGTAGCTGTGCGCCGTCGTGGGGTGGCCGGACGTCGTCCCTCCGGTCCGGTTTCTCTCTCGGGCCGTGCTGCGTCTCTGGTTAGAGCACCGAGCTCTATCTCTATCTCTCTCGATCTTTCTGGTTTAATCTCACTGTTCACAGGCCTATAAAGTTGTCCAATAAATCATGGATGGCTAGGATCAAGAGGTGGAGGCGGTGGATGGCTGGGATGAAACGGTGGTGAGATCAACGGCTACGATTGCATCGCGGAAATCCTTTTTATTTAAATGAATTTCCATAATTCTCAAACTTCGGAAATTCATTATAAACACTTCGGGTGTCTGAAAAATCTTCCGAAAATTTCCACGAACTCGTCGTGTCGTGTACTCTATTATCCAATTCTTAAATTGAGGATTTCACTTTATAAAAATTTCTGAAAATTTCCTCGAGCATCTTGACATTTATCGAGATAGTTGAATAATTTTGCATACGATCTCTATTAAGCTCGATACATTTTTCTGGGGCTCACAATACTCATCACCAGTAGTCATTGGTCCTACCAAGGCCACCACTTCAGAATCACTTTCAAGCACAGAGTCATCATCACTGTCACTCCAAGTAACATTCATTGCTTTATTTCGTTTATTCTTGGACTTCTTCAAGGTATTTGCACACTCAGATGCAATGTGACCAAACCCTTCACCTGCAAAATACTTTGGAGCATTATTAGTTCTTTTTTCAGATGCTCTTTCAAACCTTAAAACCTTGTTACCCAGCTTTTCTTTTACTCTTGTATTCTTGGAGCTTGAGTCAGACCTTGATTCACTTCTTTTGGATTTCCTATCCTTGAGAAATTTTCTGAATTTCCTTGTGACAAGATCAATTTCATCTTCATCTGTTGACTCGTCTTCAATGTCTTTCTTGACTTTAAGAGCTATGCTTTTGCTCTTCATTTCATTAGGGAGTTCCATCTCATATGTGGTTAAGTTTCCAATCAATTCTTTCAGATTATAGGTATTCAGGTCCTTCAACTCTTGAATGGCTATCTTCTTGGAATGATATTTCATAGGAAGAGACCTGAGTATTTTCTTGACTATTATGTGCTGAGGTATGGGATCTCCTAAGTTGAAACAACCATTCACAACAACACTGAGCCTAGCATAGAAATCAGCAAACTTGTCATCATCACCCATCTTCATATTTTCAAATTGTTGGATCAGTTGTTGAAGCTTGGATTCTCAAACAGTTGTAGTGCCTTCATGAGTAACTTGGAGAATATCCCATGCTTGCTTTACAGAGTAACAATGAGAAATAAGCTGAAATTTATCAGAGGATACCGCTGTGAAGATAGAGTTTAATGCTTTCTGATTATTTGTACTCTTGGTGTTCTCATCTGCAGTCCATTCACTCATAGGCTTCTTAACTTTGGTTTCAACAGTAGAACTACCCTCTCCAGTCTGGTTTGTGTCTACCTTTTCAGTCTTAGTTGGATGTTCCCAACCACTTTCGACAACAGCCCATACAGCTACATCCTTTGTCCACAAAAAAGATTTCATCTTAGCCTTCCATGCTGCATAGTTTGTTTTGTCATCAAGAAACGGAGGGTGACTTGTTGACCCAGCTGCACGATCACTTATACCTTCCATTCTGTTTCCTTTGAGAATCTCACTAAGTCCGTCTAGTGACCTGCTCTGGTACCAATTGAAATTACAGAATGGATATATGTATTTCTCAACTAAAACCACTTATCAATATGTCAACAACTTTAGAAATAAGTCTTAGGAGTGTAGGCCTGTTAGCATCCTAATATAGGATTGTAGTAGAACTTGAGTCCTAATCGAAGATGCAAATCTCTAATGATATTATGATTTATTCAATTTTTCAAACCATCCAAAGTAAAATCATCACACATAACATAAGATCTGTTGATGCAGTAAAACCCTTCAAAGAGGTAAACAACTGCGTGCACTATACCGTTGAACAATCCACTATATGAATATGAAAGTACATAAAGATCTTACACAACTCATCTACTAGAACCAATCTAGTGGGCAGTGGTGTCTCCTCGTCTTTGCTACTTCCAAATCAGCGACCTTGTTCTCCTTTGTCAATCTTGAGATGGCACAACTCTCACTTAAGTTGTCAATCACCTCAAGGCACAAATCATGCATGAACTACCAACACACATGAAGCATAAAACCAGAAAACTTTTTGATAGAAAAAGTTTGAGATTTGATAATCCTTCAAGAGCTAAACAAGGAACAGCTCATGAAGAATTCCCAACACCAATATTGGCTCAATACTTTCTGAGGATGAAAGATCAAAAAGCTCTTTATAAACGTAGTAGTGATATCTTTTATGTTCTAGTGTACCACCCCTAACAACGTGAAAAAAAAAACACACACACACACACACACACACACACACATATATATATATATATAAGATATGAATGAACTAGGGTCTCCTAAGGTTTCTGCTACAGAAAGGCTTTTCAAAAGAGGTTTTTATCCATGGATTAAAATCAGACCTTTGAAAGGAAAAGCCCATAAACCAATTTAAGAAAGTTTGAATGCTTTGGATAAAACCTTTTGAAAATTCGCAGATTAGTACATTAGGATTGAAAAGATTTTTGCATCCTACAATAGGATTTAAAGACAAGTTCAATCCTAACCACTTGACAAGCATGCACATGTATGCAAGACATACCTGATTGATGAGAGTTGTGCATGAAGCTTGAAGCATTCCATTCTTCTAAGGATCCAAGAGTAGAAAGATATTACATGAAAACATGACTCTTGGCTGTTGTGCTTAGGAAATGTCAATCAATTAAACATTGCACTAACAATTACCGATAAGAGTAAAATTCTCAGGTTCTTCATATAAAGGAGGAATCCCCGAAACCCTAACCCACACACGTAGATGCTTCAGTTGGACTTCATGCAGAGGTTTTACGCCATCATATTCTTCAAAGCACACAGGAGCTCGATCAAAAGACCAAACTCCTCCTCGTAGTATCTTGCTCCGATCACGAAGCAATTCAAAGGAGAATAGGAACATATCTCCAGCCTTTTCCTGGACCCAAAAATCCTTATCCACCATCTAGGAACGGTGGAAGTGAGCCTTGAAAGCTTTGGGATCCACCGGCTTGCAGGTCAGAGGCTTGCCAAGAAGAAAAGACTAAGATGACTTGCGCACCGGACCACCACCAATCTTACCTAGATCCGGGGCGCTACCACCAGGCAGCAAGAGCAAGAGAAGCAGCAAAACTTGTTGTGACAGCATCTATGGAGACCATGGAGGGATGGAGAGGCAAGGAAGAGATAGCGAGGCTAGGGAAGGAGTCTAGAGCACCGTAGAGAAAACTAGGGTGAGAGGAAAAATCTCCTAGTGTTGAAGGAAAATCAAGTTTAGTGTGCCTTATCAAACTAGGAATAGGAATAGGAGAGAAGGTTCTAGATTTCCCAATCCTACACGGATTGGTATTCCTTGTAACATTAGATTATGCACTTTGTAATCCCTATATATAGGGCTCCTATTCTCTATAATGAAACACACTTCTCTCATCAATCTCTCTCAATACCAATATACTTAAACACGTTATCAACACGACTCTAACCACAAAACAGAAAACCAAAACTTATTCACAAAGCAGCCCCTAGCCCGAGCTAGCCGAGCCTTCGCTGCAGCCCGAGCCTCCGCCACATCTGCCCCGCGCTACGCGCCCCTGCGCTCGTCTGCCTACCTGCGCTCCCGTGCGCCTGCAGACCTGCTGCCTGCCCTGCCTACGCGCCCCTGCGCTCGTCTGCCTGCTTGCGTGCCCGTGCACCTGCAGCACTGCATCAAGCTGCTAGCCTGCAGCTGCTCCTGCAGCCCTCTCGGCCCTGCCTCCTCCTGCATCCTTCGGCAGCAACTAAAATCCTTAAGCCCCTGCTGCCCCGCATCCGCTGCACACCTCTACTTAGATTACTTCGCTCCATCACGCCTGCATCGACACGCGCGTGATCCAAAACCAACAAGTAAGTATCCAAAAGAGTAAGTTTTAAAGTTCCTAAATTGAAATCCTTTCTTTTTCTCGGGGACTTAAAAACCTCCCTTCTTCTTCATCCCACCTTTCTTATAACGTGGGTTCGATCATTAAAAAGCGGAATCGTGGGGATTCACGCAATTAACGAACTAAGAGCGTTCGTAAGACTTCGGACTAAGAGCGTCCGCAAGCATCGATTTATGACCTTATAAACATCATTGTTTCGGTCTAATCCAATTTTCTTGGAAATCGATTTCTTGGTAGCATAGCTCGGAAATCTTAATATTTAGTTATCGTGGAAGTTTTAACTCCGAAACTAATATATTTCTTCTTCTTATTTCAGGATGTCGAAACTTGACTTTCCTGCACTTACCTCAACTGGCTCGGAATATCATAGTTGGGCCACGGATGTTGAGCACCATCTCACTTCAAAAGGGATCCTACCCTTAATTCAAGCTCCTAATCCTACTCTCATATTTGAGCGTACGGCTACGAACAATGCCACCGCCCTCATCTTGATGCGGCGCCACATGGATAAATCACTCCGACTAGAGTACATGGCAATCAAGGATGCTAGAGAATTATGGGTCGCGCTAGAAGAGCGATTCGGTAATATCAAGGATACCCTCCTCCCTGACTTGAAAGTTCAATGGGGCAATCTACGATTCGCCGACTTCAAGTCTGTAGCTGAATATAATTCAGAAGTTCTACGCCTCAAAACCATGTTGGGGTTCTGTGGACAACCCGTCACAGAGCAAGAACTAATTGAGAAAACTCTCTCCACCTTCCCCGTCTCAGCAATTTTGCTCTCAAAGCAATATCGAACGGAATTCGATACTAGACGGATCACGAGATTTCATCAGCTCATTACTATTATGTCTGTAGCTGAAAAGCATGATAATATCCTCGTGAAGAATTATAATTCAAGGCCTATCGGAACTAAGAGCGTTCATGAGGCGAATTATAATAATGCACCCAAAGGAGGGCGCAAGGAGCGGAACCCTAAGAATAAGGGACACAACGGACGTTCTGGTCCATATAACCGCCCTACAAAGGAAGGTACTCGTCATAATGAAGGACGATCACGTGGCAATACATGGCAACGTGGGAGAGGAGGCCGTGGGGCTCCAGGACATGGAGGAAGCACCCAGGGCCGTGGGAATGGCGCCAACTCCTATGGGGGACGCCACCCAAGTGCAAACAATGCACCTCAATTAAAGGGAGGAAATCACAATGACATGTGTCATCGATGTGGATCTAGTGAGCACTGGTTCAAACAATGCAACGCAAGCAAACAATTGGCTGCGCATTACAAGGCATTTAGAGACTTCAGAGAGCATGAAGCCAATTTTGCCGAAAATATAGAAGAAGATGGTGATGATGCCGACATCAATCTCACCATAGCGGACTTCAAATCTGACAAAGAATTGCACAAGGATGCTGCAGATTTTGATTAGTATAGTCCTTTACTTTTCCAAGAATTATGTAATGGCAATTATGCCCTAAATCAATAAAATGACTTATTGTATTAACTTTTTCCCTCTAGGCGTACTCAAGAGTACTTGTGATGTCTAGGCAAGGTTTGATCTGAGAGAAAGGTTTTAAAAAGTGAGCAACGCTCCACCAAAATCTCGCCTTACCTTACCTGGTCACAATCAAATTGAAATTACCGAACGGATTAAGTGACTACGATTCGTCTACTATTTGATTTTATATTGGATTAGATTTTAGTCAAGAAATTTTGATGTAATCATTGGCTATCATTAATAAAGTATCGACTTATTTTATTCAAATGTCTTGGACATATTCTAAATTCGAACTTTATTATTTTTCAGTATGTTTCCCGGAGAGCTCGAATGCCTCGTGGATAGTGCCACTACACATACCATCCTTCGAAACAGGCAGCTATTCCTATGGATGGCACCTACTCGATCTTCTGTGACTACGATGGCTGGACCATCTCAATTGATTCATGGTCGAGGACCAGCTCAATTTATGTTGCCTAATGGCACTACTTTGAATGTCACCGAAGCTCTTTATGCTCCTAGGGCAGGAAGAACCCTATTGAGCTTCAAAGATATAAGAGCCAATGGTTTTCATGTGGAAACACATTGTGAGAATGGACAAGAGTTCCTTTGGATCACCTCTAATGACTACGGACATAAACGAGTCTTAGAGAAACTTATGTGTCGCTCTAGTGGGTTGTATGCAACCACTATTCGAGTCATTGAATCCAACCATGTCATGAGAGATGATTTATGGGATTCTGACACATATAGGCTTTGGCACGACCGTTTGGGACACCCAGGTCGTGACATGATGATCCGTATATTAAAGACTTCACACGGACATCCCTTTTTCAGAACGAAAGGAAGTAAAAATCGAAATTTGGATCAAGGAAGAGCACCTGCGCCTCACGGCGCCTTCCCCCTTCAAGTCCGGCCACCACTAGCCGGCGCCGCCATCCCCCTGCGGCTCCAGGGTGGCTTTGACGCCACCCCTGCTCCCCTGACTCCAATTTCTGCTTCTAAAGTCAAAAGTGACTTCATGGCTCAACCAAAATCCTCATTGGTTATTTCTAAAGCTCATTATTCGTTCTGCAAAGCCTGCTCTTTAGCAAAGTTAGGATCGAGACCATCCTATGCAAAGGACACCAAAGAAAATATACCATTCTTGCAAAGAATCCAAGGTGATATTTGTGGACCTATTCAACCATCATGCGGACCATTTCGATATTTTATGGTATTGGTTAATGCATCGACACGCTGGTCACATGTCATGTTATTGTCCACAAGGAACGCTGCATTCGCTAAACTCCTAGCACAAATAATTAAGTTAAGGGCTCACCACCCTGATCATCCTATTAAGTCTATAAGATTAGACAATGCTGGAGAGTTTACATCAAAGACTTTTGATGATTATTGCATGTCCATTGGGATTGATGTTGAACATCCTGTTCCTCATGTTCACACCCAAAATGGTCTCGCAGAAGCCGCCATTAAACGACTACAAATGGTCGCTAGGGCATTGGTAATGCGCACCAATCTCCCTATTTCTGCTTGGGGCTATGCAATATTGCATGCAGCTGTGCTTATTCATCTGAGGCCTACTGCCACTCAACCCTTTTCTGCGTCCCAGATGGTGACTGGGTATGAGCCCAATGTCTCACACTTACGCATATTTGGGTGCGCAGTTTATGTGCCAATTGCGCCTCCACAGCGCACCAAAATGGGTCCTCAAAGACGATTAGGCATTTATGTTGGATATGATTCTCCAACGATTATCCGCTACATAGAACCCTTGACAGGCGATCTTTTTACCGCAAGATTTGCGGATTGTCACTTCGATGAGACAGTCTTCCCATCGTTAGGGGGAGATAAGAACACCAATGTTCAACAGGAACGACCGGAATTGTCGTGGTCTGTCCCCACTCTGTCTCATCTTGATCCCCGAACCGCACAGTCCGAAATTGAAGTGCGGAGAATTCTCGATCTTCAGAACGTAGCAGAATCGATGCCTGATGCGCTTTCTGATATCGCTAAAGTGACGAGATCACACATACCTGCTGCAAACGTGCCTGCAAGGATTGATGTCCCTAAAAGTAGAGGACATGACGCCAACTCAAGAGTGCATGAGCATGGCGCCAACGTCCCATCTCTCAATGATGGTGACGTTATGGCTAGGCCCACGGCTCCTGCCAGGAAGCGCGGGAGGCCCATAGGTTCGATGGATTCTCGCCCAAGAAAGAAAGCGAGTTTAGCACAGAATAATCCATTAATCATCGATATAAATAATCCATCTCATGAGAATATTCCGGATTATGGTTATGTCCAAGAGACATCATTGGGGGACGCTCCAATGTCAGAACCAACTCCAGAGAATAGAGAGATCTCCATAAATTACACTAGTGTACATGAGATGATGGATATAAATTCTATGGCAATTGATGATGCATTTGCATATCATATTGCGAAAGGGATTATAGAATATGATGATATCGAACCTCGCTCTGTTGAAGAATGTCAACGAAGAGCAGATTGGCCTAAATGGAAAGATGCGATCCAGGTTGAATTGGATTCACTAACAAAGAGACAGGTATTTGGGCCTGTAACGCAGACACCCCCAAGTGTAAAGCCTGTTGGCCATAAATGGGTCTTTGTTAGAAAGCGTAATGAGAAAAATGAGGTGGTAAGATATAAAGCCCGCCTTGTGGCGCAAGGTTTCTCACAACGCCCTGGAATCGACTACGAGGAGACATATTCTCCTGTGATGGACGTTATAACGTTCCGCTACCTTGTCAGTTTGGTAGTTTCCGAAAAACTTGACATGCAGCTTATGGATGTGGTTACAGCATATCTCTATGGGGATCTAGATTCAGAGATATATATGAAGGTTCCAGATGGACTTCAATTACCCAAATCAAGTGGCTCTAAACCACGGAGCGCGTTTTCAATAAGATTAAAACGCTCACTATATGGATTAAAACAATCTGGACGGATGTGGTATAACCGTCTAAGTGACTACTTGATTGGGAAGGGATATATTAACAATGAAATATGCCCATGCGTGTTCATTAAAAGAACAAGTTCCGGATTTGCAATCGTAGCAGTTTATGTCGATGACATGAACCTAATTGGAACTCTAGATAAGTTAAAGGAAACTGCTAATTACTTGAAATCCGAATTTGAGATGAAAGATCTTGGGAAAACACGGTTTTGTCTCGGTTTAGAACTCGAGCACCGTAGTGATGGGATTTTGATCCATCAGTCTGCATATACTCAGAAAATTCTAAGGCGCTTTAATGAAGATAAAGCAAAGCCTGCGAGTACTCCCATGATCGGCCGTAGTCTTGAGCCCGGAAAAGATCCGTTTCGTCCAAGGGATGAGGACGAAGAACCCCTAGAGGCCGAAGTGCCCTATTTAAGTGCAATAGGCGCATTATTGTACTTAGCTCAATGCACAAGACCGGATATCTCATTCGCAGTGAACTTGTTAGCTCGACACAGCTCTGCGCCAACACGCCGCCATTGGATTGGTGTAAAGACCATCTTTCGATACCTAAGAGGTACGATTGATATGGGCCTATTCTATCCCTACAGAGAGAAAAGGAATGACGGAAAATTGGGATCGGACCCCAAAAGGCAAAACGCCCCCGTCCATGGAGTGGCCGCCGGCCATGTTGCCGGCGCCAGCACCGCCGCCTGTCATGGTGGCCGGCGTCCTCCTATCTCCCTCCATCAAAACGACAATGATGTCTTGATGGGTTTTGCTGATGCAGGGTACCTCTCTGACCCTCACAAAGGTCGCTCCCAAACAGGTTATGTCTTTACCATGGGAAGCACTGCGATATCTTGGAGGTCTACGAAACAGACCCTTGTTGCTACTTCCTCAAATAATGCAGAGATTATTGCTCTACATGAAGCTGTACGTGAATGTGTATGGCTAAGGTCTGTAATTCGACACATTCAAGGAAGTTGTGGTTTGAAGTCTACCACAGATGAACCTACATGCATTTATGAGGATAATGCAGCTTGTATTGAACAAATGAAGTTAGGTTTCATCAAGGGCGACAACACCAAGCATATATCGCCTAAGTTCTTTTATAATCAGCAACAACAATCACTTCTAAAGATTGAAGTGAATCAAATCCGATCAGAGGATAATGTAGCGGACTTATTCACTAAGTCGTTACCTAAATCCACCTTCGAGAAACATGTGAAGAGCATCGGATTGAGAAAGTTATCCGAACTCCCACGATTGTAGCAATCAGGGGGAGATATCGACATCAGGGGGAGTTATGATGTCTACATGTTCGATCTCGAAGAGTGAAGGACGTGTTGTGCTCTTTTTGTCCTTCGACCAGGATTATTTTTGTCCCACAGGGTTTTTTTGTTACCTGGCAAGGTTTTTAACGAGGCAACGAATGAAGCGTCACCACCAAGTTTGAGCGGCACAAGGGGGAGTGTTGAAGGAAAATCAAGTTTAGTGTGCCTTATCAAACTAGGAATAGGAATAGGAGAGAAGGTTCTAGATTTCCCAATCCTACACGGATTGGTATTCCTTGTAACATTAGATTATGCACTTTGTAATCCCTATATATAGGGCTCCTATTCTCTATAATGAAACACACTTCTCTCATCAATCTCTCTCAATACCAATATACTTAAACACCTAGGGTTTTTTTTTATTTTTTTATCTAGTTTGGAGATTAGGCATGTTGAGGCCTAGTGCAAGTGGAATACTGCCCTTAAAATTGTTTACAATAATGAAGGTGTTCATAGATGATATGTTAAAAAGAGTGGGAGGGTTCATACCAGAGAGATTATTGGCACCAATTCCAAAGAAAGACGAACTTTTCAATATACCTAGTTCCCCTGGAACATTGCCCACCAAGTTATTATCTGACAATGAAAGCAATGTGATTGATGTTCCAAGGAAGGTGGGATGCCTCCTGAAACCTGTGTCTCTCAAGATTAAGATACACAAGCTTCATCAATGAGCCAATCTCTGTGGAATTTTGCTGGTAAGGAGGTTTTCTCCAATACATATGATGCTCAGTTCTCGACAGAAGGTCAGGTTAACTGGAATACCCCCTCCAACATGTTGAGACTTAGATTGAGAAGCTGCAGTCGGAACAAATGATCAACTTGTTGTGGAGTCTTGCCTGAGAAGCTGTTGTTTTGAAGGTTGATGAACCTAACAAAGGAGAGGTTGCCGATGCAAGGTGATATGGTTCCATGCAAACCAGGGCTTTTAGGTTCAAAGCAGTTACTCTTTGATGCCTTCTGCCACAAGTAATTCCATGCCAGTTGCAGAAGTGCACAGATTCATTCCAGGAGTTTAAGAACCATGTAGGTCAATGGCCAGGGATTCTCTGAATTTAAGCAAAGCCAATTGATCAGTTTCATTTCCAAAGGCATTTGCAACAGTGGTTGGTTGGAAAAGGTTCATAAAAAGGAGAAGCGATATCACATTAATGTATCTAGACCAAAATGTGCATAAGCTAGAAGCATGAAGCTCCATTGAGTTTGCAGAAGCAGAGAGCTAGTAACAAAATTATGCAAGATTGAGAGGTTAAAAGTAAAGTTGCTTCCAAGTAGCAGAATACATGGGCTTTGGTTATCTAGTCAATATTATTATCCTGACTATATAAATTGGGTTAGTAAATTATAAAATTCATGAAGAAACCTGAGCTGCCTCACAATTAGTAGATATCTCAACCAATGGGCCTGAGTTGCCGGACAATTACTTGATTTTTCTCAAAGTTTGCATCACCAACCACATTAGCTTTCAGAGTTCTGTTCTTTTAAATAATGTTGATTTGGTGCTGCATTATAAATTCACCAAAAGACCCAGCTAGCAACTACAACTCAAGAGGAGCCCGAAAACTTGAAGCTTTTCTTATTAGCCAAAGAGCAGATATATGGCCTTCTTATTCTATACTCGTTCCTCCTCTGAACTATCAATGGATGAAGTTGAATCCAGGTTCGAGTAGAATATAATCAGATGAGGAATGCCAATCAGCAACAGCACCAATAAAACAGATGTGCAGAAAGTTTCCAATATTAAGACCATGAGTGATCCTCATTCATACTGGTGAAGAATATATTGTTTCTTTTATTCATCTTCAAATTCCTAAGTTCAATGCTGTTTTGTTTGAAACTTTTCACAATCAGAGCAAGTGGTTTTGTCAATGTCATCTAACATTTGAAATCCACTTTCAAACCGGCTGGTGAGGTCAAAGTAATAAAACAACAGACTGATGATTAAGATACTTCTTGATTACCAATTGGATTTCCAACAAGATTGGATTAAATTACTAAGCCTAACACTGAAGCCAGCCATTTATGTATGTAGATTTTATGCACACTCTGATTCTTATGCTATTCTTTTCTATACTTAGCTTGCAATTAGTTCCCTCAGAAGCCTATGTATTTTGTTACAATTCTGTGAAATTGTTGCCAAAAAAATCATAAGAAAAGGTAGTAGTCCTGTTTGCTATACTATAATGATAACCCTCTTTGTGATTTTCGTTGCCAAATTTCACTACCAAACTTCACTGTTAGTCTAGATAGATAGGTTTCTTTGCTCAAAACTTTCATCTTATATATCGAAGAACAATTTACCCAAAGAGCCAATTAAAGGCACTTCATGTCTAGGCCTTTCCCTAAAATTCGTAATTTACAAGGTTGTCTTCAAGTATTGTATCTCAGGGAAGTCCTTGAACTAACTGGAAACTAATGTCACAAGGATTGGCAATAACTTATAAGTGATGAAGGTGCGAATTCTTCATTCGTGCATCCTCAACAGTCCGACTCTTCTGTGTTCTACTAATTAATGGTGCCTTTTTACAGACTACAGAGTCTACTTCACTTAATGTTATTCCATTCCTGATTTCACATCTTATCAAACTTCATTGCTACTACATTAATACTTGATGCAAGGGAAAAGTGTTTTTTTTTTTTTTTTTTTTGGGGTGCTGAAAAGGGCAGAAAGCCCAACAAACAAACAGAGAACTAATTTATGGCACGAATACAAACCACTGGAGGCCATGAGGTACGGGCCACTCAGATCATCAAGCACAGAAGAAATGGCAAAAGGGTCTTATTTGGCAGTAAAGAAACCACAACTCTTAATGTTAATCAATGAACCACAACTCTTATTAGCCGGTATTCCTCTTTGTAATTTTCACTTCTTGCCAAACTCTCACTGCTACTCTACAATGTCTATATTACTTGAGGCAAGGGGAAAGGTTCTTACTGTAAAAAGGAACACAGCTCTTAATGTTAAAGAAGCACTGATCATATTATCAGGAATTCAGGATAGAGAGCCCTTTTACAACGAGCCCTGTAGCCCAAGCTTGTCTATAAAATCAGCAACAAAAAGCAAAGGCTAGCCTTGTTTCTGTTCCTCTTTTATTCTTTGTGGAACTTATTTATTCTCGTACTTAGTAATTGACTATTTTAAATGCATCACTTTTTCAAAGCTGACTTCAATAATGTATCATTCCATGTTTTCCTAGACACAGTTTCAGTGCCCTGCAGAGAAAGGCCAACTTTGTATCATTCTCTTTGTATGATTAAGATTTGATTGTGAACCCTTTTGTATAGTCTATGAGAAGGCTTGTAATATTGTATTCAGAGATGATAATTACCTTGGATATATTATTAGCTATGTTCTATTCTCCCCTGACAGCTATTAGTATTCTAATTAGCAATTAGGCCAAGTGCTTCTCATTCTCCATCTGTGATGATCAATTATTGCTAATTTCTTGCTGTACGGTTGTTTTCTAATATTGGTGTTTCACTTACTAAACTTCTTGTTGAGCTGTTTAGTAAATTCAAACCTCTCTTCTTTCCTGAAGATAATAAAAAACCAAGAAATGAGAGAGAAAATAGTGGGCCACTGGTTCCTCTGGGTTTACACTCTATTTTGCTTCATTACTTCCTTTAACTTCTTTATGTCGAATTCGTCAAGCCCGCTTGTAAAACTGAGGCTTAAATTCAATGGAAGATTTAGCCCAGTCATCCGTCCCGTCTGTTTTTTTTTTTTGAGAAGAGTCATCCGTCCCGTCTGAAACAACAAAATTAATGTATTGATGCTTCATTATTTCATCAGTGTCATTCTAAAAGGCTCTAAATTTTTAACATGTTATCTAGGAGTTAAAAACTATAACTAACTACAGTTTATGGCCCAACCCTGTGAAAATTGGGGGAAAAAAAAACTTCTCTAGAGTTTAGACCATGATGTATATCCAAAAACTGCACACAGCACATGATTTTTAGCCAAAAATCATATATACTTATTTTCTCACTAAAACTTTTACACTTGCAGATAATAATTTTTAAACACTTTTCCAACTGGTGGAAGTGTGGAACTTAAACAAGCTACTCACATTTTTTTGTATGATTTTTGAAAGTCAAAAAATAATAAAATTATTTTTAAAAAAAAATTGTTCAAGGTTTTGGTGTTCCATCAAATAGTACATGTTCTAAAAATCATGCTCTATATCCCTTAAAAAAAATCATGCTCTATATAAATGGTGAGCTTATGGTATAGGAGAATTTCAAGACAAAAAAAATAATGTAAACAATTCGGTATGTCATTTGTATGTCACTGCATTCCACAGGTGTTTCTATGAGATCTCCCATGCAAAACTCCATTTTTATTGTGAGATCTTAATCTCACAATCATAATGCGAAACATTCACATGTCACCATAAACTACATAATTTATTCATATTTTAGTACCTTCTAGATAATCCTAATTACTTGGAAATTTTGAAGATTCAATCGGATGGAAATTTTGACTCATATGATCCACATACTCATGCATTACGAGTCTCCTTGATTCATTGTTTCTTTCCATTTTGTGAGAGACCATCTATTTTCACACGTCAAACGTTGAAATGTGAATAGAAGTCTTCAATGGAAATGGGTTGTCAAAGATTCTAAAGAACAATGCAATTTTTAATCTTTAATTGATGTATATGCTTGTTTTTATTACCTTCCTTACATGATTCGAAGTTACACATTATCTAATTTCGTCAGCATGACCAAGTTTTCTTTGTCTGTTCAACGGGCTACCTCACCACTGTTCTCCGTTCATGGAAGACTTCCATATAATATGCATACTTCTTAGGTCATAACAACACCAATTTCATCCATTTTCGAGGTTAGATAACATCAAAAAATTATATATGAGTTGGATATCTTCTGAACGCATTATTCTATGAAGTATTATTGTTTCGAATTTTGAACATTACCTAGTACGTGTGAATTAACAAAAGTTATGAGACGATATTAGATGCTCATGGACAGTTACTATACGGCACAAAGCTCATTCCTCAAACCCCAAGGACAGTGAGTTGCCATAGCCCAGAAGTGTCGTATTAAACTTTGCGAGATTTGGCTAGAAACCTTTATACATCACATAATGAACAAAACTATTAATACAAAAATGAAGCCTTCTTTTTTTTTGGGTACAAGAAAATGAAGCTTTCTTTGTGATGAAAAAGATTCTGTAAATTAGTAAATTGAAAAACAACACGACTGTTTGATATTGAAATTTTGCAGAAAACTGGTCACCTTTTTTGGAGGTCTCCACCAAACTTGTTTGACTATTTTCAAAACCTAGAGAAAATTACCAGCCACGAATTAATGTTATTTGACAGATTTCTAATAACTGATTGTTGAAGTTTGAATATCAAATTCTTTTTGTTAGATATCTTTCAAAACAAGATTGGAATATTGTTCGTGCACGATTCCTGACCCTCTTAGTTTTGGCATTTTTTCTTATTTCTCAAAAGCCAGAAACCTAAAAACCTCAATAATCGTGAAAACCTTCAAAATGAAATCCATGGGGGTTTTGCAAAAAATGGATGCTCTCGTGCTTCACCTCTGAGGAGCCTAGGCATATTTATTTTTATTCTTCACACACGTGTTTTGCTTCTTCACGCTACTATTTGGTCATCTTTGGTTTTATGTTAGCCATACCACATTACCACATGTTTTGTACTCCTCTTTGTGCAAAAGAAGGTTATCCCTGAACTAGTTAACTCGTTACAATTTTTAGCCTAAATGACAATCGACTTTTGCTTCATCACATCTAAATTCAATTTCAGAGAATCTAGATATGTAGTTATCCTCAAAGGCACTTTGGTTTTATATTGGTTATCACATGTTTCGTATTCTTCTTGATGCAAAAGAAGCTTATTAAAATTTGGTTAGTCCTAACTAATTTTGTATCTTTTAAGAACTTTAATCTAAATGACAATAAACTTTTATTCTCTCATCTCGAAATTCAGAATCTAAATTTGTACTAACTCTCAATGTCACTTTTGGATTGCTAAACTCATCACATTTTTCTCTTCAAGCTTTTGCCCAAAAGGCATCCGACTTTTTCTTATAACATTCAGGTTCAAACTTATAACTTAAACTTGTAGTTAGCCTCAAAATCACTTTAAATTCTTTTACTTACATATTTTTTCATCAAATTTAAGCCCAAGTGACAATCGAATTTTTCTTATTGAATTGAAATTCAAAGTTAAAATCTAAGTTTGTGCTTACCCTCAAAATTAAAATCGTCTTTTTATTTTTTTATATTTTTTATACTCCTAAACTCAAACTCCTCCTGTCTATTGTCAAAAATAGAAATTACATAAAAATGTCTGTTGCATCTTCATTTTCAAGTTTTCCCTCATCATATATGTAATCATGATTCTGACAAAACCAATCTAAATTTCAAATATTTGTATATCCTAATAACCGTCACACGTGCATTCAAATAACAGTCAGACGTATGTATATTCAAATAATGATTCGATAATATGTTGTGTTTACAATTTCAATAAAGTTTCGTACCCCTGAACCCCAATCTCCTCGTGTCCATTATCAAAGTGGATACGACATAATAATTTTTGTTGCGTCTTCCTTATCACGTTCTCCCATCATACGTGCAATTACACTTCCAACAAAAGTTGATATCTTTGTCATATATTCATTCGTATATCTTAACCGTCGTCACATGTGTAAACGAATAACTATCAACTTATATATTAGAATGACAATTCAATTGTTTGTCATATTTATTATTTAATCAAAATCTGCACTAGTAAAACTCTAAACTCATAATATCCTTTTATGGAAATGGAATCGTCATAACAATGTTTGTATTGCATTTCATTATCATTTCTTTAAGACTTTCATAATACTCAATCTTTTCTTGAATAATTCTAAGGTATTAGTTTTCTATTCCACCATATAAACCTTATGTTTTTCTGTTTTACACACCAAAAACAGGAAAACCAATAAAGGGAAAAGAAAGAAACGAATTAATATATAAATGCTGCCAAGTCACATGAGAAAAGCCTATTAGTCTATTTACTAGTAGCACCAGTTTCTGTACTGAAATTTATAACCTAAAAAATTCTCTCTGCCCAAAATCTTTACAGCTTCAGCTTCTTCTTCTTCTTCTTCTTCTTCTTCTTCTTCCCCCCAATGAAGCAAACCAGACGACTCCGACCCACCACTGATGCCGTCAATCCCAATCTTTTCACATGACGAAACAACCCTTCTCCGTTCTCATTACCATCCTCACCTTCATCTTGACCATTTTGTTCACCCTCCCATTTTCCCATGCACTCGGCTCCGGCGCCACTCTCGCCGTCAGCTACGCCAGTGGCACCGTCTGCGGCTTGGTCTCCGGCCAACCCACGCAGAGCATAGTCTGCTACCGGCGAGGCCAAACCATCTCCGTCGAGCCCAACGTCTCCTTCTCGTCAATCTCCGGCGGCCGGACCTCCCTCTGCGGCCTCCGGTCGGGCGGCTACGCCCTGCTCTGTTACGACAATCTACTCTCCCAAGACTCCGTCTTTGATTCGAAAAGAGTCTACTTTAACGAAAGTGGTGAATTGGAAAACATAGCCGTCGGAGAAAACCATATTTGCGCCACCGTGGTGGGTTCCGGCGCCGTGAAATGTTGGCGAGAAGACGACGGAACGTTTCAACTGCCATCTGCGTCGGACCAATTCGGGTCCGTCTCATCTGGGTCGGGCTTCTCCTGTGGAATTTCGAAGAACGACTCAAGGGTCCGGTGTTGGGGGACTAGTACTTCCATGGCGGTCGAGATTGAAAATGGGTTTGGAGAAACGGCCATGGCGAGTATTGAAGCAGGTGCTTATCACGTGTGTGGAGTCAATGTTACTGGGTCAATAATATGCAGAGGCAACAACGACTCTGGTCAATTGAATGCACCGCCGGGAAAGTTTTCCGGTCTAGCTCTCGGAGCTGAACACAGCTGTGCGATTAGAGATCCAAACCGGTCTGTGATTTGTTGGGGCGGTGGAGGCCAGTTTGGGTCTAATGTGACTTCAGCGACGTCGTTTGTGGTGATCGTTTCCGGGTCTAATTTCACTTGTGGATTAACCACAGGCAACTTTTCGATTATATGTTGGGGTCCTGGTTGGCCTAGTTCAGAGGTTGAAGGTGAGCTTGGGTTGCCGGAGATTCTTCCTGGTCGTTGTGTACAGGCCTCTTGTAGTGAATGTGGTATTTATCCTCTATCTCAAAAGCTCTGTTATGGCTCTGGGAACATTTGCAGTCCTTGTTTGGATTTGGTTCCTACATTACCACCGCCACCGTCGATTTCACCGCCACCGGAATCTCCATCCCGGGCTTTGAAAACGGGGTTGTTAGTGTTCTGCATTGTGGGTTCTATAGGAGGGTTTTCGGGGATTTGTAGTGTGATTTATTGTTTGTGGATGGGTGGTTGTTTTGGGCAAAAGAAAGTTCATAATTCAGTTCAGCCTACAATCACCAGAGCTGGCAGTTCCAACCACGGGAACACATCAAATAACAGCCCTCCTTCGAGATCAGCCACCATAAGGAGGCAGAGCTCGAGGATCATGAGGCGGCAGAGGAGTGGGCCTTCGTCGAAGCACCCAGATAGGGCTGAGGAGTTCTCACTGGCTGAGCTTGCAGCAGCTACAAATGGTTTTGCATTGGAGAACAAGATTGGTGCAGGGAGCTTTGGGGTGGTGTACAGAGGGAAATTGGATGACGGGCGGGAAGTTGCTATCAAGAGAGGAGAAACAGCAACCAAGGTGAAGAAGTACCAAGAGAAGGATACTGCTTTCGATTCGGAGTTGTCATTCTTGTCGAGGCTTCATCACAAGCATTTGGTTAGGCTTGTTGGGTATTGTGAGGAGAAGGAGGAGAGGCTGTTGGTTTATGAGTACATGAAGAATGGTGCGCTCCATGATCATTTACATGACAAGAACAATGTCGAGAGGAGTAGTAGTTTGATTAATTCTTGGAAAATGAGGATCAAGGTGGCTTTAGATGCTGCCAGAGGCATTGAGTATCTACACAACTATGCAGTCCCTCCTATAATTCACAGAGATATAAAGTCCTCGAACATTCTGATAGACGGAAATTGGACTGGAAGAGTATCTGATTTTGGATTGTCACTATTGGGTCCGGAAAATGACAGCGACTATAGGCCAATGAAGGCAGCTGGAACCGTTGGCTATATTGATCCAGAGTACTATGGTTTAAACTTATTAACAGCAAAGAGTGATGTGTATGGGCTTGGTGTGGTGTTGTTGGAGCTTCTGACAGGAAGAAGAGCAATCTTCAGGAACAGTGAAGACGGAGGGACACCTACCAGTGTTGTGGACTTCACTGTGCCGCTGATCATGGCTGGAGAGCTAGATAAGGTTTTGGACCCAAGGGTTGGACCTCCGGAAATCAATGAAGCAGAGGCGGTTGAGTTGGTGGCGTATACTGCAATGCATTGTGTCAATTTGGAAGGTAAAGATAGACCAACCATGACTGACATTGTGGCCAATTTGGAGCGAGCATTGAGTCTCTGTGAGGAAAGCCCCGGTGGCAGCATATCTAGCGGCTCAATCATCTCTGCCGATTAGTAGCGAGTGTAATGTCCTTCCCCAAAACCGAAAAGCCAAACACAGGAATTTTTTTGTTCAGTCATTTTTATTTATTTTTGTTATTGAAATGGCACCTTTTGGTTTTGGGCTGTAGAGATTTAGAGTTCCTGTCTAACATTGAGCAGTAGTGTAGGGATTTCCTGTGCAATGACAGCTGAAAAAAAAAAAAAAAAAAACCAAACATGAATTGCAGTGTTGGTTGTCTATTACTCTATTCGGGTTAAATTTATGTTCTTCGTCATTAACATGCTTTTATATTATGTTCGCGGGTTTATTTTAAATGTTTACAGAGTATAATGATAAACTGGGAGCAAGAATAACATTATTCATTATTCTCAACTGTTTCGACGCACACGTCAAAACATGCTTGTGTTCAAAGAAATGTGAAATCTTTGGGCATGGGGATGGTCCAATTCAGTGATTCATACAAAGGTGCAGAACATGGTTGGCGGGCGAATTGGGAGAGCAAATATGAAGTGGGAAAGGGTCAAAGATTGTGAACACAAGTGTCGCTTTCCATTTTTCTAAACATAAATGTGCTTTGTGCTGCCTAAAAGGTTAGCTTTTGTGTACTTGGAGCCCGCAACAGTCATCTATGAGAATTGTCCAACGCCCAAAGTAATGAGTTAGCATGGTCCAGCAAGGAAAAAGAAGCAGCAAGGAAAAGAGTTCGAGTCGCAGTCTTTGACTTTGAAATTTCAAGAGAAACTGAAAATTGAAGAGCCACACTCACACCCCAACAAGGCATTGAAACAAGCTTTCGGATCGTCGTGCTGGACAGGTTTCGATAATAATTTCTGTGAGGGTCTATTTATGAAGATGTTGTGATGGCTTTTTTTTATCGTAAATGATAAAAAGCAGAAAACTTCTCGCAACATCGCAAACAGTGAAAATCCAAAAACTCTACCAAATTATTCAATCAGTAGGACCGACAGGCCACGTATAAAAAGAGCAAGAGCTAAACCCATAACCCCAAATGAGGGCGAGAAAGGTTCTTCCATTAAATTAAACGGTGGCCCTATTGGAATACTTTGAAAGACAAAGCAGGTCGTTAAAAGTAATGAATTAATTTATGAAGATAGCAATATCATGCTGGAGTTTTATATACCAATAAATATACCAATATTTATGAGACTATGAAGTATGAACTCTGGAGATTTGGGGTTGGCCGGTGACACCCCCACCTCCTCCCTCGATCATATTTATTAAGATGTAGAATCTGTTCATATGTGACCCATGTGAATTTGCAATGAATATGAATTTTGGTAGAATATTATTATTCATTATTGTAACTTATCTTCCTTCTAATACAATATACATTGCAACAAATTTAAACAGTGCGTGTATGATTAGTAAACAGCCAAAAGGGGAGAGAATGAAGGACTTTGAATTTTTAAGGTTATAAACTGAATCCAATTACAAATTTGGAAGATTAAAATAGCAGTTGCAGTTGGATCGATTCCTGTATTAGACTAGAGAATATGGAAGGGAAAAAGTCCAGATTTACCAACTCCCATGAATCAATGCAACTTAAAGATTTTTCTTGCCATTCAAGTCTTGTTTTGAAATAGTGAGATTTTACTCCCCTTTTCGTCGTGTTTAGTTCATTCCATCACTTTCACACAATCAAACCCCTAGCGTTGATCCAAAAAGAAATGGGAGAGAAAGACCTACTAGAAATGTTCTTATTTTCGTCAAGTTTACTATAGGGTCAAAAGACTTAGTACGATCTAACCCATCAACTAACGGGTAATGAACGAATCAAACAATGTGTCTTCATATATCCCAATTCACCTACTCAGTTAATTACTTACCCAATTTTTCTCCACTTAAATAACAGTGAATATTAATGAGGAACCTAAATTAATTTCAACTGTCGTATCATTGAATTTAAATTCAATTAAATACAATTATTATTAACTGAATACGTACAGTCTTCTAATTCCTTAGTTTTTCTTAAACTTTCTACTTTTTTAAAAACACGCCTCCAAGTAGGCCTGGCAATTCAGCCCATGACCCGTTAACCACCCATTAACCGCCCGCTAAAAACCTATTTATTTCTGCCCGATAACTTAACATGTTAATGGGCTGCCAACCCGTTAACTACCCGCTAGTTAACGGGCGGAAACTAGTTGCCCGACGGAACCCATCGAACCCGGTTAGAAGAGAGAGAGAAAAAAAGAGTTATTTTTTTTTTTTTTAGAATTGTGAGCCCAATATATATTAACTTTTGATAGTTCGATTTAATGAAAATCAACAATGAAAAAGAGTTTTAATGGGTAATGGGTTGGAAGAGGGTTTTAAAAAAATAAAAAATAAATTTTTTTTTAGAAGGGTTTTAATAGATAATGAGTGTGAAAAAGAGTTTAAAAAAATGCAAATAAATAAATAAATAAATTCATTTTTATGTTAACGGGTCTTAACGGTCAATGACCAATTTATTGTTAACAGGTATTAACGGGTTTTAGTGGGTAATTGATTAGAAAATAATTTTAAAATAAAAAAATAAAAATAAAAACCTTAGCGGTCGTAACGGGTTCCAACTGGTAATCCGCGAACCCATCGGGCTCAACCCGTTCTAACCCGTTATGATAGAGAGTTATAACGAGTTGAGCCCGTTAAGTCTGCCCGTAACCCGCCCGTGACTGCACTGTTGCCAGGCCTACCTCCAAGGAATAGAGGGTTTTCTTCTACTTGACCAAAGAAATAAGAGGCTCTCCCGTCCAAAAAAAAAAAAAAACAAAAAGGAAAAAGGAAATAAAAGGCTGCAGGGACCAAGTCAAACACGTGTTGCAAGTTAAAACCCCGACACACGTGTAAACGTTTACCTAAAAGGCAAACTTGGAACGTTCAACTTTTGTTTCATCGCGCCTGTCGAAAATAAGCAAAGCAAATCGGAAATTACAGACTAATCCAGACCCACACCGGTCCTTTCTACACCAGGCATCACGTTAAAACTCGGAAACTTCTTGACTTCCACAACTTGATGATTAGTGTAATCGAAAAACAAATTGATGACTAGTAGTGAGTTGACTATGACCAGCTGGTCAAATTCCTGTTTAACTAGGCTGAATTCTATATATGTCACATCAAATCCAGATGAGTAATGCAAAACAGTTGAGTGTCAATTACTTCCGAAATATATGGATGCATGGATGAATTATATAAATGAATAGTAACAGTATCATAGGGACGGAACCAGGAATTTAAGTTGAGGGGGGCTAAATTTCCCTTATCTTGCAAGTTCTTCTCCAAGTTCATTCGTTTTTTTGTTTTTGTTTTGCTGCACAAGTATAAGAAACAGAAGCCCAATTGCATTTATCTTCATGTAGAATGTGTAGCACTTACTAACAAAACTCATCACGTATTAACAAAACTTATTGAGATTGTAAGGGAGAAAATACTAAGACTTAGATAATAAATTATGATGATGGCTTGGGTAATTATTCATTATCTATTAGATTTTTTTTTCAAATAAAAATTGGGGGGTGCTGCAGCACATCCCAGCACCCCCTTAGTTCCGTGCCTTTATTCAAAATTCTGCCTAGGTAAGACTAGTTTCTTGGCAGTGGGGAAAAAACATGGTTAGTATTCAAATTCAGTATTGGAGTATAATGTATTACCCTCGTCGATCAGATTCGGGGGTGTCTTCTTTGCCTTTTCTCTTCTACTTCATTCATCCAATCTGAGAGCCAGAGGAGACCCCTGTAGCCATAATATGATACTGCAGCTAAAGCCACCAGAATGGTGACCACAAGAAGAAATCGCTTCATGTGGGCCAAAATTTTCTGTTGAGATGAGAGGACACAGTTAGCAAGACGATAAAGAGGCAGTTCAAACTGCTACGGGTTTTCTTTTTCATGAAATACATACTTGCAGTGTCGAGATTTGTGCCACTTCTTGTCCTCGTTCACGCCTTTTCTTCCTCTTTGGTGCAGGCTTATCAGTATCTGGTTCCTTCACCTTCAAGATATATGATGGCATTAGAATGATGAAGAGCAGGTCAAATACAAGTCTGAAGTTTGCACAAACACATTGATGTGCACCAGCATGATGTTATTACCTCCACAACTTTAGGTCTGCGAGAATGCAATTCTGAATCAACAACCTTTTGTTTACTTTTGCAATTAGAGTCGCAAGGGAGGAGTCCAAGTCCAAATTGATTCTTAGGTATATCTTTGGGATCAGTACCAGCATTGCGATAGGCTGCCTGCACATCATGACATAACCACTCCCTTTTCAAGGTCTGGCATCCACAACGAACAGTAACCTTGCAGATGAAGTTAGAAATCAAGTCAGATAGATAAAGCACATGAAATGGTAATATTTAGTGCTATTACATTTCCCAGACTTAAAATTAGGTATTCTTCACATTCTTCTCCCTAAAGAAGGAAAAAAAAAAAAGTATAGTTTTCAATTGAACATTCCTCTATACCTTTTTAGAGCACTTCTCAGGTGATGAGCACTGACCAGGATGACAAGTCTCTGGGCACAGATGTGTACAATAAGGCAACTTTCTGCGAAACAAACATCAATTTTGATCTCCACTCTCAAGCTTATTCTTAACCGAAACTTGAGAAAAGAAAAAAAGAGAGATATTTTGATTACCTATGACAGAGCCCCTTACAAGAACGAACAGCGGTTTGCTCCTTTTCAGACAAACTATTATAGTATATGCACTCAAAAACATGGACCATGGAACCACAGTGACATGATCGCTTAACGAGCACTTTGCAAGGAGGGCAGTCTCCAGGATGACATGACAAGGGGCAAGGATGTATACATGCTGGCGCCCTCTCCTGAATGGACGCAGTTAAAAAATAATTAGGAATGAGGGGGAAATAAAAAAGGGGTCTTGCAGAGTTTTCAGTCAAAGATTTAGTTCTCATGGAAGGCGTTCCAACAGAAGAATATAAAAGGGGTCCGACAGGAAATCAATACACTGGTCTAGACACAAAGGAACTAATAACACCTTTTCGCAAGGAAGATAACACACTTCACAAGGCTCACTTCTAGCTTGCTGCCCTGATGGCAAAGACTGATTCTTGAGCGGGTGGCAAGTTTTGGTGCAAAAGTGGTTACCACAAGGTAGAGGATTCCCACACAAGTTATCGCAGGAAAATAGTGATTTATCTGAACAGACCATCTGAAACAAGGAACAAAGAACAGACAATGGAACTTAGGAAGATGAGACCGAGATGATAAAACGATGTATTACTTGAAATGGTCCGCGAGCAAAAACCAACCATTCTGTCTGCTGCAAAGTGCTGGCCCACACATGATCTCCAAACAAACTCTGGGCATGGAGGGCATGGAGAACCAGGAGTACACTCAGGCTGATGAAAAGACTTCTTTTTCTTCGGTTTCAATGTAAATTCTGGATTTGGAGGAGGTTTAGGTCCATGGCACCTTAAGGTTACAAAAAAAAAAAAAAGACAGGAAAAAAAAAGTAGAATTTAGAATATAGTTGTTAAGAATGGTATAGTACAGGTAAAAAGAATATCTCAAAATAACAAAACGTTCAAACCTTAGTTTGCAGTTGTGGCCACATGGGTATTCTTCTTCACAAAGTAGTTTACATGGGTGGCAAGCTCCATAATGGCATTTATGCGGCTGGGAAGGAAACAATACGCAAGTACCAATAACATGACTTGTAAAATACAATGTTGAAAAGGACTTATTTTTCTTATCTATAGCTAAAAAATGTATCAGGAAAAACTAAAAAGTGCAGGTCCAAACTAAAGGAAAGTAAATGCAACCAAAACCAGCTGTTCAGCTAGCGTGCAAGGTAGCTATCAATTGAACATTTACAACAGTTAAGACAAGATTCTTGTGATCATTCCATAAGTTACAAACTTCAAAGCACCTCAACATATGTTGGAAGAAACCTAAGACAGTAACATAAAGCTCTAAAGCAAAGAACAGAACAATATTAGAGAGAAACTACGCCAGAGCAACTAAATCTACCTTGCTATTTGGTCCATGCCTGCATAAAGGAGTAATAGGGCATGGCTTACGACATCGAGGAGGCTTCTGATCCATCTCAGTGCCGCAAGGAACCTGAATCAAACCCATTAGGATGGCAAATACATGTTTAGACCAATTACTTAAAGCAACTTAATGAAACAAGTGCACAGCCAGCCCATGCAAAGGGTTTCATAAAACTTTCTTTTTTTGGCAAGTGGTCACAATACCAATCACCAACTTCTAAATGATATCGATCAAAACGAAAGCTAATTCATAACATAAATATAAAAAAGATATATTCTTATTCTTCCATGAGGAAGAAAGAGTAACAATGCTTTTGCAGCAGTCAGAACCAAGGCCACCATTCATATACATGATGTTATATAGACTGACAAGACAGTACTTATAATAACCCTCTAGTGTGTAGATGAAACACAAGTACTCAATGACAAAACTCGCACCTCAAAGTGTGTGGCACCACATAAACATGCAATTGTCACCATCACTGGGCAAGGAGCACAAGCACCTCTGCACAAACGCTTACAATTATATTCATGAAATTTTAGCTAGGGCTTCACAAGTAGCAATGTAGCATAATCACTTGATAGGAGCACATACCTATGGCAGGGAGATGGGCATTTGTGGTTCTTACAGCGAAGCTTTCTGCCACAAATCTAACAGTTCAAGATATCAGTACAATACACAATTTATTTACAGAATTACAGAATACTGTATGAAGGCTAAAAGAAACATACATACCTCTGAGCATGGTGGGCAGTCCCCATCACAGCAGCGGCGTTTACAAGGATGCCGCCCGCAGTCTCTTAATCTCTGGCACTTCCTTTCACATGCCAAATCTTGATGACAAGGAACCTATTCTAGATCCAATTACACCAACATATCAGCCAACTCACAAAAAAATTACAAACAATCCATTCACAATCCAAAACATTTTGAGCAAAATGGCAGACACTCTACCTCCTTCTTCAAGCCCCCGCAGCGACACCTCTTAGTGACAACTGTTCTGCAAGTCTCAAGGCACTGCCCGCGATGACACCTCTCCGGGCACCTATGGTAGCCACAGCTTAACATCTTATCACAAGTTGCACCACACAGCGGCACTGCATCCTTGCAAGACAATCCTTCATGCACTCTCTTCCCACACGGACATGTTCTCTTCCCCTGAAACGGGCACGGTCCACACTCCCCCGAATGACACCCTTTACTACACATATGCTGTCCACACCCCAGCATTCTCTCACAATTCTCCTCACACCTAAAATCAAGCCTCTCACAACACTCCTTCTCCTCCTCCCTCTTCCCACATTGGCACCTGTATCTCCCCCTCACCCGACACGGCGGGCAAGGCCCCTCGTGGCAAATCTCCGAGCAGCGGTGAACCCCACACGCTAATTTCTTCTCACAAGCATTGTTACATGAGAAATTCTTAAACCCACACCGCCTCATGTCCTGGACAGAGCCACAGAAGCAGCGAGCCTTCACGAGCTTCGGGCAGGACGGGCAGGGCCCCGGGTGGCACAGAAGCAAGCAATGGTGGCCGCAATTGTGCTTCAGAGGCCTATTACAGACCTCACCGCACGAATGAGGAAGAATCCACGGGTCATCACTCGGTGGATTCTCGAGTTTTCCACAGAAGCACCGGTAAATCTTTGGGATTTGAGACTGGGTGTACTCTACTCTACATTTAGGGCAATTCCAGAGTGATACCTCCGCCGCTTTGCTCTGCGAAATCGGGAGGCGCGTGGAGGCGCGTAGCGCGGACAAGTCGGAGGCCTGGCGGGCCCAGCTCTGGATGCAGAAGAGGTGGAAGACGGAGAAGCAGACGGAGGTGCAGGACCACGTCGGGTCCCCGGGTCGGATCCGCTCCAGGCATATGAGGCATGACAGAGCGCCGGAGGAGGATGAGGTCAGGAAGGACTGGATCTTGGAGAGGTCGGCGTTGGTGGCGGAGGTTTTTCCAGTGAATTCTAAGTAGGATCGGAAAATGGAGTCGGATAGGTCCGAGTGGCGGCGGGCCGGTGTGGATCCGGATCCGGATCCGGATTCGCTGTGATCGGAATCGGAATCGGAGTCCGAGCTCATTTTGGGGATTTTTGGGGTGAAGATATATTTTTTTTTGTCCCTGATCGATTTGTAAGAGCGCGGCAGATTCTAGAGCCTATTTAGATTTGAGCGCCACTCTAATGGGCCGATGATGGGCTGAAAAAATTACAAAGCCCGTGAAAGTTTAGACATCGGTGTGGGAATGATTCTTAAACTCATACCCTAATAACTATCTAAGAACTTGTTTGGTTCACGGAAAAGAAAAGTTCCCATGTGAAGGGAAATAAAATTTCCGAACAACTTTACATTCCAATGTTTGATAACGTAAGAAAAGTTATCAGGAAAGTTGTTAAAAAGTTTATTACATATGTTGTGACTTGTGAGTAATAAATGCAAGGAAAAAATGAGGGAAATTGGTTCTTTTGAGATTTGGAAAGAACCATTTTCTCTCTTATTTTCCCTTCCTTCAGGAAAAGTATTTCCTTTTGCATCCCAAACGTAGGAAGTTCCTCCTTGTGCTTCCTTTCCGCGAACCAAACGTGGCTTAAGGATTATTCAGGAATCGATTTCTGATAATAAAAGCACGTTTACTTACTTGGAATGGGAGAGGGTAAAACTATTCCTACGTTTACTAACACATAAAGGAATCAGAATAATTCCGGATAAAAGTATTAACACATGAAGGAATCGGAATAAGTGTAGGTGTAGGTCCCACTAGAGGTGTAAATGAGCTGAGCCGGAGCGAATACCAGGGTGATCATGTTCGTCTCATTTATTTTTCATCAAGCTCGAGCCGGGCTAAAGCTTGAATTTTTTTTTCCATGCTCAAGCTCAGCTCGGCTTGAATATTTTTCTTAAGACCTAACTAGGCTCAGCTTGGCTCGATTTATTAGAGAAGATCGAGCTTAAATAAGGTTCGGCTGAGTTCATTTGACTTTAAATTTAAAAATTAAAAAAGGAAGAAATAAAATTTAAAATAATAATCTAAAATTTGATGTCTAACCATCACATAAATCCCGGTTGGGTGTTTTGTAGTTCACCAAAGAAAAGACATAAAAAAAAAAAAAGTACTTAAAAGTTCATTAGCGCTCCTAGCTCTGCTAGGGTTTATCGTTGGGTTTCCCCCTTCGACAAATTTCTCAGGATCTCACGATCTTGATGGTCATGGCTACTGCTCATCTGGTAGCTAATCGTTTCTTTATTGGTTTTGCTTTTGCTTTCTTGCTCGGAGCGCCGCCTTGGTATGGGTTCCCTATGGTTACTGTTTGGGAGGGTAGTGTTGCTGTTTAGATGGTTGATCGGAGGCCGAACTCTAACGGCGTGGTTCTGGTTTGGCCTAAGGTGGATGGGCCCGTCTGGGTTTTGGATCGGGGTCATCTGCCTTCCGACGGTGATAGGGATTGTACAATCATATCGCTGTGGTTGGCCCTGGTGGTTCGCTGCAGCGTCGTGGTGTTGCCGGAGTGGGGTTGGCCGGACCAGTTCAGGGGACGATCAAAGCTTGGAGAATCTTCAGGTTGATAGTGATGATGGATCTGCTCTTGATTAGTCGATTGATGGTGGGGGTAGCAACCGACGCGGTGGCCAGATTGCTTCTGTTGGCGGTGGGGGTTGTCTCTGGTTCATGAAGGCGGAGTATCTGGTCTTCGATGGTGGAGGTGGTACTTTGTCTGGAGGCGGTGACGGTTTCTGGGTGGAATCTGATCCCCTTGGGGTTGTGACCCACGGCGGTAGCGGCGACAGCTTCCACGGCTGTGATGGAGTGCGTGCGGTGCCCTTAACAATTTCGCCCTACTGGGCCAGCTGGGATGACGGCGACGGCAAAATTGTTGGAGAGGCTAGGGTTTCTCCTAAACTGGCTTGCTGGGCTTTAGGGTTTACCCAACTTGGGCCTTGGAGGTGGTTAATTTTGACAGGGTGTTGGGCCCTTTTTGGGCCTCCTGATGCAGAGGATAATGTGGAAGGTGGTCTGCCACCTTCTACTGCTATTTTAATTTAATTTCTTTTTGGGTCTCAAAAATCAGTGCTTTAGTTGTTTTGCATAAGTGGAGGATGGTATGTCATTCTTTGCTTTGAGGTTTCTGGTTTTTGTCAAAATAATGGTGCGTAGACTTCCTAAAAGGTGGGTGTACTCGGGATTTTTTGGGATTTTATTCTTCTAGAACAGGGTGTCATGAGGTTCTAAGGAACGATTGCTTTCTGTCGACCCCATAGAGGTGTTTTGTTTTTGTACTGCTTGCTGAATCTAATGAAAGGGCTGACCTATTTCTTTCAAAAAATCACATAAATCCCTTTTGACTTTATTGTAATATATTTTACTTAAAATCTCAAATTCTCTTCCAATTGAAAAGGAATTTTTTTTTTTTTTTGAATAAAGGGTTGGTGCGGCTGCCCTCAAGCCTTGATTAATGAAACTGTCGAATACAAGGGGGGGACATTGAGCCTAAACCCCTGATTACAATAGGCACCTAGAGAACATCCTGAAATAATATCATGACTCTCTACTAAACAATTGTATTCAATTACGCACCAACTAGCAAAGAGCGCTCTACATGCGACTCTATTTGCTTTACAGCGGTGACACAACGGAAAGATGACTCGATCTGCAACTCGATTACAAACGTTATATTTTTATTATACTATAAATTTTCATGAGTCGAGTTTTAACAAACGTTGAGCTTTAACAAATTCGAGCTACTCATGAGGTAGAAGAGCCGAATATATCATTGTTCAAGCTTGGCTACTTTTTTTGTCGAGCCTAATATTGAGCTCATATTCGGCTCATTTATCTTACGAACACGAGCCGAATGAAATAAAATCGAGCAGAATACGAGTCGAACACGAGTTGTATCGAGACTATTTACAGCCCGAGGTCCCACATCCTTATAAGGAATCAATTCCTGAATACTCAGGAATTTAATTACGAAATGGGGAGATGAGTTTAAAAATCAACTCCTCCGGAATCAATATCAATTCATTTCCTCTCTCATTCTAGTTGTCTTCGATTCATGATTATTTTTCATTCCGAGTAAGTAAACGTGCCATAAAATAAGACCCACACCCATTCAAATACATTTATATTTTATTAATAAACGCCATAACTCTCATACCCGAACATTCCCTTAATTTCCATTCTCATTCAAAGCAAGCAAACGTGTCCTGAATTCAGCTTCAAAAGTTTATTATGAAACAACAGCTGTGTTCTCAACCATTTTCTCAATCTTACAAATTTATACACTGGGAAAGCAATTCTTTTTACGATAAAATACATACAGCACTCCTCACAAAAATTTACAATCTAAATGAAACTCCATAAAAGGCTTTTTTTTACTTATTGTTGTTCTTCTCTGCCGTCTGTTATGGTTTCAAACTAAATCGAAGTGCATAAGAAGCTTTACGGATTTGTACTTCTCTCCCTTACGGTCGTGTAAAGGAACTGCTCGGATGCCCTTTTTCAGCTCAGATAGTGGTAGACTTGTTTGCCCTCCAAAATCATCCTTTTCTGACATGTCGTACTCGTGAACTTCAATGCGAATCACAGCCAGTTCTGGACAAGTTAATGGGAACTCAAATGATTCGTCCCAAGCAGGAATCCAGTCATCCTCTAGCGTCTTTGTTTTCTTCATTTGAGTATCTGCAGCAACTCCAGCAATACCTACCTGAAATGTACATCATCCACAACAGTTCCAATCATTAGTTTACATAATTCAGAAGCGAGTGAAATCAGAAGGAAACAACAAAACCATAAGACACAGGATAGTAGGCCAATGCTGAGGTGTAAATGCATAACCATATGTCAGAATAGAGATCAGATTAGCCACATCAATCAAAATGATGTTTTCAATAAAGGAAGAAAGACTGAAAATAATCTTTTAGTTTGTTTCCACTAACCCTTGCATAAAAATCAGGCGGCGAATATGCATCAAAGTGTGTGTGCTTGAAGTCATAATACCACCCTTCTCCCATATAGACTTTCACCTGTCAAGGGGCAACAAAAACATAACCATTAGCTATGAGTAAACTAACATTACAGCATGAAAAACTGACTACAGTCAAGAAGCCTGGCAATAAAGCCCCCACCTTCAAAGTTTTTTTAACTGATGACTTATGTTGAGGATCAAAGACCTCATTATTTGGACCAGTCGTTAACAGAAAATCTGGTTTTTTCACATAGCCGCATCCACCATTAGCTCTAAACATTCCTTGCATCACCCAAAGTGATCTTCCATATCCCTGTCACAAGGAAACCTTTACTCACTAATTTCAAGAGGTAAACTCAACATTAGGACCAATATAACACATTAAAATTCTCATATGATGGCTAGCTAAACACAACAAATTAACATCCTGATTTTGTACAATTGTCATCCTCTTTGTTCAATATACATACATTGATAATATAGAAAAATATTCGCGTGTCACATAAGAAAAGAACAAAAATTCCTAATGGTTAACTCCTTGACTTTTACTGTCTCAAGTTTACTCCAGAAGGGGAAGCAGTGGGTCATAATTTGAATTACCAATATAAAAAAATATATATATATATATATAAAATAAAAATAAAAAAACTTTTAGGACAAGTAAAATCCTTACCTGCATATTAAATGCAACCATTTGAGCACCATGCGACCACCCAATCATTGGGTTATAATTTGATGAGTCCACACGTATACCCTTTGGGTACACCCTCAGAATATTCCTCTGGGTAAATCTGAACAGAACCAATCGTCAGAATGGAATTTCTTTCTATTAATAATCAAACATACAAATCTGCATTACCAAATATTATGATTCCTAAGTTGGAAACAAAGATGTGACTGCATAAAAGTGGAAGCATAAGAGCACATAAAACAATACTTGGCATATAACAAAAGTGCACGCAGGTCAATTCTTGGCCTAAATTGAATCTTCCCCTCTATAAGATCTATCCATGACAGTAACTTCAACTCTATCGAGCAATTGAAGTGTAATTAGCATAGAGCAATTAAACTGATTCCTTTTTGATAAAGCACTAGGATGGATGTATGCGTCATGGTTGGTTTAGAGATGACAGTTCTAGTCTTTAGTTTCTGGTTCACATATATGTCAAACCAGACACGACACCAGTAAGGAACATGTTGCATTAGTGTTCCTATATCTAAAATGAGTAATCGAACAAGTCGATTTTCGCGGTACACTCTTCTAGCAGTAATCATTAATATTCTGCAGACCATGCCATAGATGGTTGAAACGATAAGGAATACAGCACAGTTCATAAAAGATTTTGATTAAATACCTGACTATCTCTTTTCCATAAGTTACTGATGCCTTTTCAAGCTGTTGCTCACTTAAGCTAAGACGCCGCACTTTATTAGGATCCACTTTGAGACACTCCACTAATCCACCTTTGGGTTTCCCAGCATGAATGGCAATCAAACGCTTATATTCAGGTGCCTCATTTTGTGGGCACTTGGACTCCTCAACATCTTCCTCCTCATTGCTATTATTTTCATCCAATTCATTCTGCTAAAATCATAACTTGAGTAAGAAATTTGCACATCAAATCAGCAATGTAGCAAGTTACACACACAGCCTCACCACCTTGTCATCTTCTGCAACTGCTCCCTTTTGGTCCGGGACTTCGCTACCCCAAGCTTCCTCATCAGGAGCTAAACTCGCTCCCCTCTTTAAGTCATTTCCAGCTGCGGCAGCTTTTGCTGCAGCTTTTTCGGCGGCAGCTTTAGCCTCAAGATATTCTGAAGGTGGTTTGGTTGATATAATAATCCTTCTCTTTAGTGATTCTGGGGATGGAAAGTCTTTAAGACACTCGGATCCCGGAGGATAAAACAGCACCTCTCCAAATGTTTGGGTAATCATCTAAAAATGAAAAAAATCGACACGACACACAACAGTACATATAATCAGAACATGAGGGTATGAATTCTGGATAAAAGAAAAATAATAATTACAAAAATAACGTACCCCAGCCACTTTAGCCTGAAGATCAGGGGTTAGATGATCCTCTAAGGTAATTACAACAGGGTACTCGGATTTTACAAAAGCATGTTCCTTTATACACTGGAAGCATTTGATAAGTGGCACCGGAGCAGTCAATGTCCTGTAACAAAACAACAAACCTTGAGGCCAATTTACCTATACAATTCACTATCACATTACTACTTCTCAAATCGGTCCAAATTACACAAAGATCTGAAACACATAAACACACGTACCCTCCATGAAGTACATCCACATCATCTTTCTTCGAATTGGGCCAAATATCAAGTTCAATCACTCTCACGCCTCTGAGAAGAGCTTCTTTAATCGGCACATCACTGCAGTCACTGCTCAGCTGATTTCCGGTCAAATAGGAATTATGTCCGGTGTGTATGTAATAATGCGACAAAGGCGCATTCATATCATGGTGCACCTAATAATCCACAAAATTCACCAAAAATTTCACCCCAGAAACTAATCCAAAACAATCCAAACCCGTGTAACTTGTTATTAGTACCTTATTGTTGTTGATAGGGGGTTATTGTCACTGAAGAGGAACTTGAAGAAGGCCTCGAGGTTGAGAATCTTGCGGTGGAAGATATTGAGGTGCTTGAAGTCGTTGAGGCTCTGATCCAGTAACACCTGGGTCTCCTCCTTGGTCAGGTCCTCCTTCTGGACCTCGGTCAGGAAGCGGTGGAAGTGATCGAGGGTCATGACGCCATTCTCGGAGTGCTGGTCAAACAGGGTCTTGATCTCCGGCGGAGCCTCCGATACCGCGAGGCGGAAGCGCCGCCGGAAGCAGAAGCACACTCTGTAGGTCTGCTTGGGCTGCTTGGACATACCGGAGAGTTTTTCAGGTGATCGGGTGGGATTGCTGATGTGTGTGTGTCTGTTTGTTGTTTGGGTGTGGAGACGATGATAGTGTAGGCAGAATCAAGAACCGTGGGAAAATTGAAGAAGGATGAGGTGGGGTCCAGTTTCAATTCCAGCTTACTCGTTGCTTTTATTACTTTACAACTGCCTCCTGAGAGGCAGATAGAGAGTGGTGTTTTTATTCTGACTTAAATTCTTCCCGAACTATATTACACGACAAATTACTAACGGATAAAAATGTATTGTAGCTAACGGCTCCTGTTTTTCCACTGAGTTACAGAGGTTCAAAAGCTGTTATGGTGTTTGTTCTTGAACCCCCCAAAATCCAAAAGAAAAAACAAGTCAAAAATATCAGAGTCATGCACACACTTACCTTAATAAATCATAACTAATAATATCTCAGGCTGGCTTCATAGTTAAGCAAATGGAAATATCACTCATTTGATAAGTACATATCAACTCTAGGGATATGCAAGTAGCCAGCTGTTCCGCGTAACATTCTTTTGTATTGATAAAAATATAGTCGCTATTCTCTAATTTTTTCATTTCAATTGACTAAAATACTGATGGAGAGCCAAGTGTTCAATAATACTTCAACAGCATAGTGCTTTATTTACACCGGAATAGTGACGCCTGAGGCATACAAACCGTATTTTACCACAACACATGATACACGTGATGTGATTTTTTTTAAAGAAGTAAAATACCATTAAATACTAAATCCTTTGGGACACCCACATACACGTGACGTGATGCGATAGTGAGACTGAAATCCCGAACCGCCTTTTTCTCTATCGGTCTTGACTAAGAGCATTATAAGAGCAAGTTCACCCGTTAGATCACCAGGTCACCTACTATTCATTGTTTTTTAGTGTTTATTTCCACTATCTGGGATTCTGGGTCACGGGCACAGTTTCCAATAAAACTTAGGTCACCAGATCAGCTTGCAGGTCACCAGGGTTAGGCCTCATCATTTAGCCATACCCGGCCCTTGCATTAGGGCGGGCCGGTCCTACCCTTTCTCAAATAGGGTAGGGTAACGGTCATGTAAATGAAGCCCGACCCTACCCTACGTCGAGGCCCGTTTGAGCCCTTTAGGGCCAAGCCAGGCCTCACCCTTTAAGCCAGCCCAATTAAGCCCTAATAATTTTCTATTTTTTAAATATGCTTCTCTTTAGTCTATAATATACAACTTTTTTTTTTTAAATCATATCAATAACTAGTCTTTTTGTGAGTCGAACTCATAACCTTCCACTTAAAAATAGGAGACCTATGCCACTAGACCAAATGGTGCTGGGCAACTTATCTATTTTTTGTAATTGATTTCCTAAACTTTATTTTCTTTAATTTTTGTTTCCTTTGTTAAATAACAATTAATTTTGAGAGATTTAGAGAGATAATTAATTGAATATAACCATCTTAACTAATATTTATAAATGTTATAACTTATAAGTTAATTTCAATATATATATTTATATTAAATATGATCAACAAAAAATAATGAGTCGTATATTACCGATATAATCATTGAGAGCTACATTTTGAGATAAAAAATAAAAGTAATATATTTCTTTTTGTTAAACAAATTAAGGCCCATTTCGGCCCTATTCGGAAGGCCGACCCGATCCAGCCCTTTCGGTCCTAGTGGCTAGGGCCTTTCGGGCGGGTAAGGGTTAGCATATTTAAACCCCGGCCCGACCCTAAATTTTGTTGACTTTGATTAGGCCCGGCCGACCCGGCCCGACCCTAAGCCCTAAAATTTAGAGTAGGGCCGGCCCTAGCCCGACCCATAATGACCCCTAACCAGAGTGACCCAAAAAGTGACTCAAAGTGATTCATGGCGATCCAAGACACAAAATATGCTGTGTCCGTGACCCAGAAAGTGAAAATACATATAAAAATATTAAATAGTAGGGTCCTTGACCCAAAGCCCCAAAATGAGGGAAAATTATCTCACTTACCCCAGTAAGAGATTTTTGTTCCCACATACACAATTTAACAGGGAATGACCATTTTGCCATCAAACTAATTAAAAAATTACAATAACGTCATCAACATCAACCCCTCTCTCTCTCTCTCTTTCTCCTCCCGATCTGAAACTCTCTCTCTCTCCTTTCTCTCTCTCCTCTTGATCTGAAACTCTCTCTCTCTCTCTCCAGCAGGATGCCCATGACGCCGACTTCCGGCGACGGCAACGGCAACTGCGTCTGATCAGATTTCTGTCACCGCGATCTCCGCTCGTGAAACGCCGTCGTTGGACATCGATCCCTCCAAGCTCAAGGTCGGTATTCTATTCCGTCCTCATCATCGTCGAGTTTGGCTTCGCGGTGGCGACAATAATGTTGCAGAGCTCCATGACTTTGGTCTTCAGGACGATTGTTGAGGTACGGCTTGAAGTTTGCGAGCTTCTTGAGGTTTGCGCTGGGAGGGTACTTCTATGCAGGGAAGACTATTTTGTGAATAAGCGCCATGTGACTGGAGAGTTCGAGAAGAAATACGAACGTAAGAGATCCTCTCAATCTTCAATTTGTGTATGGGAAATTGATCAGAATATATGTCTTTTGTATATATGTAGTATAATATAGGTATTTTTGTTTGCGTGTATATATATATGTATGGGAATTTGAATCCTGGGCACCATAGTGTATTTAATTTTGGGTTTAATTCTGGCTTGTTTACTGGTGGTGCATTATTTGCTGCAATTTTGAGTTTAATCTTGAGCTTTCAGTAATTTTTGCCATTTGTGTGTTAAGCATCTTCATAAATTGAAGGTAGTGTTCTAATTTGGAGTTTAATTAACTCTCAATAAAAGTTTTATCAGAGGGCAATAGACGCTTATTGGGGACAATAGACGTCTATTGGGGGGCAATACATGGCTGATAGTCGTCTATTAGGAGGGCAATACATGGTTAATAGACGTCTATTGGGGGGCAATACATGGTTGATAGACGTCTATTGGGGGGCACTATATGGTTGATAGACGTCTATTGGGGGGCAATACATGGCTGACAGTCGTCTATTGGGGGCAAAAAAACTTTCCGCTGGGTGGTAGCCGGGATTCAGGCGAAGTTGGCCGGAATCCGGCTGCCGGTGACCAGAATCCGGCGAAGTCCCCTATGGTTTCTCTCTCTTCCATTCTCTCTCTCTCTCCCTCTCTAAGTAACAAAGGTGAGGGTAAAATGGTATTAAAAAAATAATAAAAACAAAAAAAAAATCTTAATGGGGTATTAGGGAATACATCATTAGAGTGTTTTTGGTAAGAGGGAATTAAAAAAACTTAGTGGGGTAAGTGAGAAAAAAATCTCTCAAAATGGTGTAAATGGACAAAAACCCTTAAATAGTATGTGACATGATGACCCACGAGTGAACTTGCTCTAATAATTTTAGTCGGCAAAACAAAGAACGACGCTTGCAAGTTAATCAATGAATAATTGAATGGCATATACCAATTCCAATTCTGAGGACAATACAGCCTGGATCATATTACGTCGACCATAGTGGTGAAGTAGTGGTGCCAATTTAAATTGCTAACATACTCATTTGAATCATCAGTTCATGACCATACCATACTACCAGCCATTGACTTCAACGTCCACGGACAAAAGCCAGACAATGACTATACCGTGTAGACAGATCCATCAACAATTCAGCACTCACAAACGACCCTACACAATTTACTCACCTGTTCATGTCGGTAACCTTCTTATAGAATGATTGTATATCCAGAATGATATAGCGATGAACCGCAGACAAATTCGTAATAAAATCGAAATTACATTCTATGTTGTTCTTTCTTTTGACTATGTTTGAAAATTTTAAAGACTTTCTAGGTCTAAACACTAATCTCTCAGCGCATGTAAATGCTCTGACTATGCATTATAATACAGTGTCAGATCACTTTGACAACTTCGTGAGTCGTACGCGGGTGGGGGATTCTCAATCAGGATACTCAACCACAAGGCCGCTTGCAATGGTTTATCCCAAGTCTAATTTTCATGTACTTGTCTAATATGGAGTCCAACTGGCATATCGATTGTGATTTGGAACTGTATCATTGTTAGTATACTCATGTTAGAGATAAACTCATCATTGATTTGTAAAATTAGGAAAACCCCACTGTCCACTAGCAGTTTTCTAAGTCAATGTCATGGCTTCAATCCAAAGTAATCCCAAGAGCATAATCAACTTTCTCACCAATTACAGATCGAGTACCTGTGTATGCTATTGAAACCATGACAAAGGCCTCAAAAGACAGACACCATGATGGATAAGGATGATTGCTATGGAGTATAGACTAGGCAGGTGCGAGATTTGACTCAAATTGAAACCGCATTAGGAGCCTTACAGATGTGTATTTCTCACCCTTATGATCGTAAAGTGCGACTGACCGGAACCCGGTTCTTAGCTCCGAGACCGGCAAACACGTCTGGCCACCAAAGTCATCTTTATCAGACCTGTCATACTCTCGAACTTCAATCCGAAGTATAGCGAGCTCTGGAACGGTCATACCGAAAGTAAACTCTTCATCCCAAACAGGTATCCATTCGTCGTTTTTTATTTCTGTTTTGTACTTGGCACAATCTGAAGGCACGCCAACAATATAAACCTGCCATAAACCCATGAAATACTTTCAGTACTAGCCACACACTAATGGACCATGCACTTTTCCTAGTTGAACATTCATCTATAATTGTTAGACACAAAAGTCTTACGGAATTGGCTAGTAGTTCCCACTACTGTATGAGGTTTTGTACATAGAAAAGGCTTCTAAATCCATGATCAAAGTCCATAAAACACTAGTGATACAGCAACAATAAATTCTCGAATCACTGGAAAACAAAACGGATCTTACTAACTTTTGTGTAGAAGTCTGGTGGGGAGAACGAATCGAAGTGTGTTTGACTAAAATCCAAGTGCCATCCGTTCCCAACGTATACTTTCACCTGTCAATTAACATCAATGCTCTGAGATCATTGCCAATATGCTGAAAACTCAAGTTAAATAAATTGTCCTCTCACCTTCAATGTCTTTGTCACCATCAAGTGCCTTCTAGGATCAAAAACCTCATTATTTGGGCCCTTATGCATCAAAAAGCCAGGCTTTTTCACGTAACCGCACCCTCCATTGGCTCTAAACATCCCATGCATCAACCATAGTAATTTGTCACGTCCCTGTTATAAAGTTTTATATGCAGAGATCGGGTTATATTTCTTATCGATCTCTGCCATCGACATATTATTAGTTAATGGTAAGATTAGTCACGAACTTCAAAGCTAACCTGCATATTAAACGCAACCATTTGAGCTCCATGCATCCACCCAACATGCGGTTTGTAATTCGAGGAGGTAACTCGTGTTCCCTTGGGGTAGATCCTTAGAATGTTCCTCTGTGTGAACCTAGAGATCATAACACAACACCAAGTATCAGAATCATTACCTAACGACAACCACTAGAGAACAAAGATAAACAAAAGGCTCAGATATCTGCTTGCCGCAGATATTACCTAACAATATCAGCTCCATGATCTTCAGCAGCCTTTTCTAGTTTTTGTTCACTCAAACTAAGACGTCTTACTTTTTCACCAACCTCTAGAGCCTCTTTCAAACCACCCTGTGGTTTTCCAGCATGGATTGTTATAAGTTCCGCATACTCAGGTGCTTCTGACTGGATGGGTTTGATGTCAACTGCAGTTTTGCTCTCAGTTTCTTTATCACTGCAGTCACTCTGTACCCATTAAAAGAAGTAACGTAAAGAAACATGTGCTGAGAAACCAAATTGGTGAGAACATAAACTGCATTACTCAGCTCACCTTTTCTGATTCTTCAGATGAATCCTTGTCATTACCTTCACCTACTTTTGGTGGCTTGGTTGAGATAATAATCCGATATTTTAAAGCTTCAGGTGAAGGAAATTCTGTCATCGGGTCTTCTGGCTTTGGATAATACAACATATCTCCAAATATTTGGGTAACCATCTACACATTAAATCACCAATTCTAGGTCACAAACTAACAAAAAATGTGAAAGCAACAGATGCGTACTGTAACTACAATCTCAACCTTCAAACAGAACTGACTACTAGATCGACCATCTATAAGAACTAATGAAAGCTAAGTACCTCTGCAACAATACACCGAAGCTTGGTCGTAAGGTGGTCTTCAAAAGTAATAACAACAGGGTATGGAGATTTATCAAAAGCATGTTCTTTAATGGATTTCAAGCATTTGACGAGTGTCACAGGAGCCGTCAAGGTCCTGCATTGTGCAGAATTAGTTCTTATTCTACTTTGCCATCCCTAAACTATAAAGGAAAAGTCGAAAAACAAACAGTAGTACCTAATTCAACTGAGCTTTACTAAGCGGATTAGTACCTTCCATGATAAACTTGAACATCCTGTTTCGAAGACGTTGGCCATAAATCAAGCTCAATTACTTTGACCCCTCTCTCCAAAGCCTTAATGATTGGCACATCACTACAGTCACTGCTGAGTTGATTCCCAGTAAGGTACGAATTGTGCCCTGTATATATGAAATAATGCGACAACGGAGCAGTCATATCATGGTGTACCTGAAAAACCAAAAAGCACCAAAATTTCCAACCACATTTAACACAATCTCACCCACCAACAACAATAACAAACAAACCCAAATTGGTCCCCTGATTTCTTCTCAGCATCATAAGCACAAATCAGAGTAAAAATTTCACATTTCTTAAAAAGCGAAAATTAGGGAGTGCGGATTTCACCAACCTCTCGTTTGATGGGGCCGTTGAATTCTTCCTCGAATAGGAAATTGAAGAATTCGTCCAAAGTGAGGCCGTGCTCATGAGTTTGGTGGGCCGGCGCGGCAGTTTTGTTCTCTTTGGACTGTTTCTTGTCTTTCTTGTGTTTCGGGTCCGTAAGATGCTGTCGTCGGAGGGAGAACTCATGTAGGATGCGCTTGGCATCGGCCAAAGAAACGGATTTCTCGGCCTGGTGTTCGATCAAGAACGTATGGAACTGATCGGGGGATATGAGTTCCCCGCCGGCGGCGAACTTGGAGAAGATGTCCTTGACGTCGGGAGGTGGCTTCAACTCGCTGATCTTGAACTTGCGGTTGAAGAACTTGAACATCTTGTAGTTGTTGGTGTTATTCCCGTCGCCCATTTTCTTGATCTTTTTCTCCGATGATGAGCCGAAAGTCTTGCTCTCTTTGGTTTTGGATTTTGGATTTTCCGATGATGATCGATGAGAATGGGACATTGTTTTTGTGTTTTAAGGATCGTTTGGTCGAGAGTAGCAGAGGAAACTAGGAAGACGGCCTAGGATTCAGCTGGTTCATTCGACCATTCCAACGTCAAACTTCGAAAACTTCCCTCTCTCTCTCTCTCTCTGGAAATTAAAAAGAACAAAATTAAAATAACGAAAATGATAAAATACAAAGAGGGTCGTTGAATGAAGATAAACCGGCACCGCCTTAAAAAAGGAGGGACTCGGGGAGGTTCAAAGTTTTGGTTTGTCTTCTTCTTCTTTCCTAAATTCTTCGGACGTCGACAAGGACCGTTCTCAAATCCCATAATATCTCATCTTACAATATTCTTTTCTTTAAACAAGGGGTGATGGGTTGGATCTCCACTATTTTTTTTTTTTTTGAGAATTCGAGTAAATGAAGATTTCTTTTCTTGTGACAAGTCCATGTTTCCATAACCAAAATGGGGAATTGGTAGAAATGATTAGTGGAAAAGGTGATGTTAACATCTCATCTTTAGAGTTAACATTACACCTACTTGTTAAATGAAGATTTTGTAGTTTTACCCTTTTAATTTTGGATATTTAATAACTAAGACGTTGTGATTCAGTGTTCAAAATTTATTATATAATGTAAATAAATTTCCGTAATTGTTTTATGGTTTCACTTTCACTATTCCACATACTTATCATTCTACTTGTTGGTTATCACCAACACGTATTAGGCTAGCTTTATTCTAAATGCAAAGCAATTTATTCTTTTAAGTATATGAGTTTCAAGGCCATATGAGAAATCTAAAGTATTGAAACTTCATCAAACTCTAAAAACCTAAAGACTACAAAGAACTCAAAGATGAGTTGCATATGATTATCAATAGATTCAGCCAAACTTATGCTTGAACTCATTAAGAAAACAAGTCAAGATGGAACACATAATACTCAATTTAGCTTTAGTCAAACAAATTATGTAACGAAATGAATAGTAATTATTGGTCCGTCTAACATCTAACGAAAATATTGTTCTCAATCCTATTAACTACGAACTCATATATACGATCACTCTGAGTGAAATGAAATCATTCCTTATCCACAAGCAAATATGTTTTGTCAATTTACCAAAATAAATCATCATTATTTCTTTTACTTCTTTTGTCAAAAAAGTCTTTCTTAAAATAAAATAAAATAAATGCATTTTGGAGTTGGAGAAAGACGAGACAAGACAAGAGAGGGAATATTAAGAAAAGTATGAACAAAACAAAAGAAACGGTCATGATCTTCTACGATATTTATTTATTTTGGGTCAGTCTGAAGTCTACAATTTTGCTGCGGAAGACTTGGTAAACGAAAGCGGAGAGAGATGCCCAGAAGGTTGGTTTCTGCCGCAGCTCTTTTGTGGGGTTTGCTTCTCTTGGCGACATTAGTTGTCATTCTGGTACCTCCCCATAACTCTTAGCTCGTTCTGATTCTCTTTTCAATGAACTTAGATTTACTCTGTGTTTTAATAATAATTTGTCTAAATTGTTGTACCATTGATCCCGTGAATTTCATATCAGAATCGATTTAGCAATGATAAAGTCCTATCAGAACCAAACACCCTCAAAAGCAAAAGTGAGATTGTTGAGGTGAGGATTGATTCTTACTCTAAGCACCCAATTTTCTGTGGAAGCAAACAGAGCTTATGGTTTGTGTTTCTGGGTTTGGCAGGAAAGTGATGATCTGGAACAAGTCACCCACCAAGTTTTCTTCGATATCGAAATCGATGGAAAACCCATTGGTATGAATTCTTTAACGGATGAGCAAAATTTTCAGGGTAGTTGCTTATTTGTTCCAGTATTTAATTGAGTTGAATGAAGGTTGAAACTTTGTGTTCCCCCAATTCCCATAACATAAAAATTCAGAGAAAATGTAAAGTCATGGGTGTCTTTCTGTAGATTAATGTTTTTTTTTCTTGATTTGTTCACATTGTATTGTCTTTCAGGTCGCATAGTCATGGGTCTCTTTGGAAAAACAGTTCCAAAAACCATAGGTAGGTAACCCAGTAATTCATTAGGTGTGATATTCTTGTATTATCTGTCCATTGATGAAAGAGTTGACCAAAGTTTGTGTTTCAAATGCAGAGAACTTTCGAGCACTATGCACTGGTAGCCAAGTAACTTAAGCTCCATTAATTACTGTGATCTTGTGATTACCGGCCTCATTCCTAATGTTTTTCTATGATTAAATGGAACCTATGGCTTTTGTGTTGCTACTTTTGAGTTTAATGAGTGCTTGGGTTTCAGGGGAGAAGGGAATTGGAAAGAGTATGAAACCTCTGCACTACAAAGGGAGTATATTTCATAGAATTATTCCCAACTTTATGATTCAGGGAGGAGATTTCACTCTTGGCGATGGAAGAGGTGGAGAATCGATTTATGGGGAAAAATTTGCAGATGAAAACTTCAAAGTTAAGCACACTGGACCAGGCAAGCTAAAGTCTTCCTTGTTTCCGAGTAGTTACTCATGCAAAAGTTCACCCAAAATGTAGATACTGCAAATATGTGTATTCCTAATTTCCTAGTAATTTTGAGTTCCGGGTCTTTTTGTGTGACAAACAGGTTATTTATCAATGGCAAATTCTGGCCAAGACACCAATGGATCACAGTTCTTCATCACGACTGTCACAACTAGCTGGTACTTTTTTCTTCTTTCCAACTTGTGGGGATATCTTCATTGTTGAATTTCCAAATATGGTGTTCTCAAACAGGCAACTAGGTCAATCAAGTAGTAATTGTGAACAAGGTTATCATTTTGAGTTTGGACATGAAAATTGCCAGAGGATCCATGCACTAGGCGAATGAGCTCTTTTGCTGTTGACAGATTTAGCTCTATCTCTGGATATAATGTTTTCAATAACTTACATTCTTGCATTTGGTTATCCTTCTCTTCACAGGTTGGATGGTCACCATGTTGTATTTGGTAAGGTGCTTTCTGGAATGGACGTTGTGTCCAAGGTTGAACGAGTAGGAGGATCGGATGGGATACCTAAGAGTGAGGTTGTTATCAAAGACAGCGGTGCACTTCCGATGTGACCAGCCTACCCTACTCTTTCATAAAAATGATAAGATGGCTATATCAGTGAACTTCCGATGCGACTGGTCTAATACAAATGATAAGCAACTATTGCCAAGTTGAGATATTGTTGTTCATACTGTGTGCTTATATTGCACGTTAGCGGCTTAATATTTAGAAAGAAATTTGGTTTAATTGTACACATCAAGTTGCTCGCTACTTCCACTACTTCAACTCAATGACGAGTTGCAATTGATTGTGAATCACCAAATTGTTCCTTGAGTTTATAAAGTCATTGGAAGAAAGTCCAAGAAAAGAAGCTTAACAATGAGCAACATATAATCAGCTTGGATGGACGACCCTAGCAAAATTGAGGTCATAAGAGAAGCTAGATACAAATGGTATAACATTGATTAGTATTAATGATAGAATTTGTTAACTGTTCCTAACAGCAAACTTGCTATTGAACCACAACAAAAACAAAGCTGAAAGCCTGAAATGAACCGACAGAATCCAGTAGCCTCGTAATCAACAACAGGTAATGAGCATATTAGTGAACTGAAAGATAAACAAGCTTGAAACAGGAATTGCCAATATGCCCGCACTGCTAGTGTTCTGATCATATTAGGCTGCAAAGTGATTGAATCATAAGACCTCCGGAACAGTTTCAAGCCTAACACAGATCCTACAGGAGTAGAGGAACTGATCATTCATCGAATATCTGGTTGAAATTTCACCTCAACTTCTAAACAGGTAACGCTTCTATGTGTCTAACTTTGTAATCAGCATTTGTCACTATATGCTCGGGATAGTTTCTTGGGTCACCCTTTTGCCGATTCTGACCTCTATCTTCATTGCTTGTAATATTCTGCTTCCCCTGGTGTTGAGTAAAAGTGAATCTTTTCATGCATTTCAGGTTACTAAATCCTCTAATTTTGTATATAATTGTAGAAGAATGCAGAGATCGTATTGAAGCTTGAAGCATTTTGAATCGCCTTGTTGTTGCAAAACTGATGGGATGCTACTCTGGTAATTAACACACCTCTATATTACAACTGGTGCCTTGCAGCAGGGTAGTTTTCGAAACTTCTGTTACTTGTGAGAAATTATCTGAGGAAATGTCTAATTCCTTTTATATTGAATTTTCTTTTGTTATTAAATTAATTAGAGAACAGTTTGTCTGGTATTTGTACCATTGGTTTTCAGCATTGTTCAACATCTTTCGGCTAATCTATGCATGAGTCTAACTCGAGCACCACAGTGACTTAATTTTTGTGGTTATTCAGCACCCAGGTGAGGGCTGATTATTGAGTCAAGTAGCTGGGGTACCAATCAGACCGACGCTTTATCACTCTTGTTTCCTTCATTCACTTGGAGATTCCCTTTTGGAGAGGATGGGGGAAATGATTATCCTATATTTGTCCCGTGGCATCAACGGAATCATGGGACAGAGTGACAACATCATAGTGTTTTTATAGGGGAGAATAAAGGAGCCTCACAATTTCAAGAGGCCCCTAAACAAGCTGCACGTACAAGTGGGAAATTTCTTTACATTTCTACGTCTCTAGATTCCTCTAAGATATCAGGAATCTTAATGTAGAAATTTCAAGACAATTTCACCTGCCCTCCCGAGCTTCGCCCCGAACTCGTCAGCCTCAACATTGTTCCGTCGATTCTCAACTTCCTCAGCCACGACAACACCGACATTGCAATCGACGTCGTTCAGTTGCTGTGGGAGTGGGAAAATTCTGCTGGGCCTGCAATTAAGGCGATTAACTCCGCAGTCAGTATGGCGTTAAATTTCAGTCATGAATGCGGCGATTATTACGACAATAACTACGCACAATGATTATGATTATAAGTGCGTAATGAATGACTATCATAAATACGCAATGAATGACGGTAGTAAGTACGCAATGATTAACTGTTATTAGTGCAGCAATAATTGTCATTATAAGTGTGTAAATAAATGCTGCCATCAAAGAAGAAATAATGGCGGCTTGTTCCCGAAGTAAGTCATCGCCTATATAAAGGAGGCTTGATGTCCAGGTAATCCATCTCATTCCGACTATTTGTACTCCACTATTAAGAAACATACTGACTTAGGCATCGGAGGGTTTTCTGCAGGTACCCCCCCTTCTCCTCGAGTCAACGGTCATCGGAGGGTTTTCTGCAGGTACCCCCCTCCTCCTCGAGCCGACGGTCAAACTCCAGGTCAACGCTCGAGGGAAGCTTCTCGATTGTTCCCAGGTCAGCTCCCGCTCCAGTCCGCATTAATTGTTGGGTCAAACTCCTCTACGGAATTTTTCACCTCTAACAAGTGGCGCCGTCTGTGGGAAACACTTATCCCTAAAAAGTGATGGCGGGAGCTGCCCCTGATGGGATTCCATTTCTGTCACTAAGGACTGGGAGTGATGGAATACAAGCCCGAAGTGACAAAAGTCTGGGTAACGTAGACTAGCGTTCTTTCCTTTAATAAACATATTCTGACTTTTCCTTTTATATTTGAAACATATTTGTGGTCAGTGTTGTTGAAATGTATGTGTCAAGCTGGTGGCCAGAGTAAATACCCAAGGCCGGTGGCCAAGGAGAATAAAATGTTGTTGATCAGATTCAAAGGGAAATGGGGGCAATTCCATGTCTCATGCTGAAAATGAATCTTCGCCTTGAGGAAAGAATCGAGGCGGCTAGGGCCCGAGGAAAGAATCGAGGCGGCCAGGGCCCGAGGAAATATTCAGGGCGGCCAGGGCCCGAGGAAAGATTCGGGGCGGCTAGGAAGGCCAGGGCCCGAGGAAAGAATCGGGGCGGCCAGGGCCTGAGGAAAGAATCGGGGCGGCCAAGGCTCGAGGAAAGAATCGGGACGGCCAGGGCTCGAGGAAATATTCAAGGCAAGATTTGAAGCAGCCAGAGAATGGAAATTTCCTCTTAGGACGAGTGTCCAAAGAGAAAATTTGGGGGCATTGTGGGAGTGGGAAAATTCTGCTGGGCCTGCAATTAAGGCGATTAACTCCGCAGTTAGTATGGCGTTAAATTTCAGTCATGAATGCGGCGATTATTACGACAATAACTACGCACAATGATTATGATTATAAGTGCGTAATGAATGACTATCATAAATACGCAATGAATGACGGTAGTAAGTACGCAATGATTAACTGTTATTAGTGCAGCAATAATTGTCATTATAAGTGTGTAAATAAATGCTGCCATCAAAGAAGAAATAATGGCGGCTTGTTCCCGAAGTAAGTCATCGCCTATATAAAGGAGGCTTGATGTCCAGGTAATCCATCTCATTCCGACTATTTGTACTCCACTATTAAGAAACATACTGACTTAGGCATCGGAGAGTTTTCTGCAGGTACCCCCCCTTCTCCTCGAGCTGACGGTCAAACTCCAGGTCAACGCTCGAGGGAAGCTTCTCGATTGTTCCCGGTCAGCTCCCGCTCCAGTCCGCATTAATTGTTGGGTCAAACTCCTCTACGGAATTTTTCACCTCCAACAGTTGCTGCAGGACTTGACTGACGAGGACACTGTGGATGCACTTGTAGACAACAACGAGCCTGACGGAACCACTTATCGCCAGTCTCCACCTCAAATTGGAGGAGAGTATTGGATGAGCTTGAGGTCAGTGGAGATTCCAGTGTCAGGTGTTAAGTTACCATTGGAGAGTCATCCATTATCAGTTGTTAGAATTGATGAGTGCTTGTCTGCGCTTGTTTCTGTTCTGCCTGTTGAGAAGAATGAGAATAGTTTTTAAGTCATAAATAGTTCTGCTATGAATTCTGTAAATTGCTTGTGGAGAGTGTTCAGCTTACGTAGCACATTCCTCTGCCCTTGGTTTTGCACCTGCCCCATGTGTCCCTCTATATGTTACATTTACAACTGGTTTCATCAACAATTACTGCCAGTGGGAGGAGGTATTTGCTTCTCCATTTGGTAATTGTCACTTTCTGAGAGCAGTATCTACCTTGCTATTGAAGAATACGGAGCACTGCAATCATCTTTCCAAATCTACAAATTCGGAGTTTGCCTCGTGCTACTTCTTGAGAAAATTCAAAGGAATGCAGACACGGATTTTATGGAATTTGGGAGGCACTTAAAACCAATATGATTGTTGGAACTTTAGTAGATGCATTTTGGGACATCAAGTTGAACACGCATTTCTTTTTTAAGTGTAAAGAACACCAGATAAGCAGTGTTTCAGAGATGCATTTTTCAGTCTTAAATTTTCAATGTCATCTGTGACTTCAAAATTGTTGGCATTGGAGTCATCTGTGTCATCTATGGAAAAAGCAATGATGGAAGCTTCCCATGCAACCACTGTCCTGAAAATTGATTTTAATTCTCTTTCTAGTAACAATGAGCCTGTGTTTGTTTTGAGTTACAATATATGAGAAGCCAATTACTAAAGCTCCTCAAGCTTTCATTAATTCAAATATCAAAGACAGAAGGGTTTTTTTCACTATTCAAGGGTGACATGTACCCTTGTGCATGGCTGCTTAAGAAGGATTACTGCTTGGGTAACGGACTCAGTGCTGGTTACGAGTACTGACAGGGACTCAGTCAATTTGCTGCTTAAGCATGTTGTGACAGCAATTGCGGAAAATGGTCATAATGCAAAATTTGCGATCACTCAGTTTTACTCATTAGCATCATTTTGTTGTGTTATTGGTATCGAACCGTCTCTCATCCTTGACATGGAAAAGCAACATGAGAAGAGGTGCTCTAAGACTCATATGCTCGACTCAACACAAGGACATTTGATCATACTAGCACTAGAACCAGTTCATTTGAGAGCTACAATTCCATGGGCATTGTGGATTCGTCTGCTTGCCTTACCTGGTGTCAAAAATGGTTTCTTCATTAATTGTGTTCACTAGTCAATTTCGTAACTCTGTCTTGTTGCAGGAAAACCTTTATTCACCAACAACTTGCAATCAAATGGTTTCTTTGAAAAATTTCAACTGTGCTGCTCTACCTAGTGCTTAATGGTCTGCTCAAAATTGTAAGGAAATAGATCAGTTGCAAACCCACGGTACAATAATCATTACACAATACTGGGTGCCATTTCTGAGAGTTTAAATAGCCAAATTGAAGCCATATGTCAGTCAAGGAGTTCTTTTTGTTGGAACTTGTGGGACTAAAGTCCCACATGGAAGGAAATTGTGAGGGTTATGGCCTTTATAAGACCACTTAATTCCAAACAAGTATATAGATGACAAAACCTAAAAGTGGGCTTTGGTGGCTTTGTCTATTCGGTTTCCCATAAAAATAGTATATATATATATATATATATATGTAAGTCAAAGATGGGCCTTGGGGCTTGGTTTGACTAAATTTGATTTTATTTTTTGCTTAACTGTTTGATTTTCGGATAAAATCTAATAGTTGCAATGGATGGAATCAAACAACGTCAGACAACTGCCGACGCAACTGATCGTCTTGGCTTCTATATAAGGACGACCTTCGGTCGTCAATAAGAATCAATCAATCTTCTTCTTCCTTCTCTCAAAGTTATTCTGAGAAACATAAAGTAGAATTCGTCCCTAGTGCAAGAACTTGTACCAGATAGTTGTATCCTCTAGATAGACGTCCAAAACTGCAGCACAAGTGGGGGCGAATTTCTGTCTTAGGTCACTGCATTGCAGGCCTCTATCTGATCAAGTTAGTAAATTTCAATTTCTGCTTAATGCTATTTGATTTCAATTTGTTCACCCACTGTTATATATTCTGGTTATATTCCATATCTGTATTATATATATATATGTATATATATGTATATATATATATTGTTCCTGTACGTATATACTGATTGGTTCTAACACTTTTTGTATTGATGAATTAGTTATTGATTTTCTCCAAATCAATTCAGATCGAGTTCTCTTCTTCAAGGTACACTTATGGTCGATTTGTTTCAATGACTATTATTACTATCCAATCTGTTGTGCATCTAATTTTCCATGCTTGGTTGCTATTGATTCATGAATATAAGTGCAGTATTAGCAAGAATACTTCACTTCTTACGTTACCATATTTTGCACTGGGAACCACCTCACATGTCTTTGAATCTTTGAGTATGATCTTTGCAAATATGTCGAACAACAAGAAAGCAGCACTTGATGTTATTTTCCCTGCGGCTATCTTCTATGTTGCTTATGTGTTGTCTCTACATATGCACCTTGTAGAGAAATTAATGCCACCTCAAATAGTGGAATTTCCTCGACATTACATGACAAAGAAAGAGATAGCCACCTTTTGGATTTGGCTTCCTACACCATTGTTACGTTTAAAAGTTTGGGTACTAACTTGCATGGTTTGATTGTGACCAAGGCTTAGATGTTAATTGGTGATGTATTATTGAAAATAGAGCTCATGTTTGATAATGTATCTCACATCATTCCCACTGGAGCAATTGCTATTAGACTTGTTTGTCATTTTGGTGCAGAATTGTACATTACCAACTCATATTCACACACAGATCACTCTAAAATGTATTGGCTGTACACAAAGGTGATTTTACTGGAAACCACTTATACATGGGCATTTTCCAAGTTGCTTTTGACTATGGTCTTATGTTTGTCTTGCAAATTGTCGATGAAAATTTTCACACGGTCTACTCTACATTATGGTGTCTTCCGTTGTTCAACTATGATATTCCTCATGTTATAGTTTGATAGAGATATTGGCAACTGGATTATATTTCGGAATAGGATTTTATGATTATGGACAATGCGACCCCACAATCTGTTCTTACCATGATCTGCACTAATGAGACCACACAATCTGTTCTTACCATGATTTGCAAGGGTGCAGCAAAGCATTCCCAAGCTGACAAGTTCATGGTTGAATGTAAAGTGGATGTTCTTGTGATCTTGCTATTCCTTTACAAACATGTTGTTCATATAACAAGTGAGAGGCCTTTGGTGTTCCCTGTCCCTGCATTTTCTATCGTTCCCAAAGGTTATGCTAGTAGAAAAGTAACTATACTCATACTTTTGGTTAGGACATCCTAATTTGAAGAGCTTGGGAAGGGGATCTCCACAACACCAGTTCTATGTGATGAATATGCTACATGACATGCTTCTTCTATTCCTAAACAAAAGACTACTCAAGTGCTTTTGTTTCTGACTCCTAGAGAAGAGTCATAAGATGTTGGATAATGGTATAATTTTAACCATGCCACCTTACAGGTTGTTGACTGCTGGGTTGGTTATAGAAGAATGGATGGTTGAAGCAGATGAGATGATAAAAGCAATGAATGTGAGTGGAATGGTTTCTGCTGAAGAAGTCTGGGCTCATTTCTCTATTGTTGCATATTTAAGGCCTGAGGAGGAGGACATTGCCTTTATTCAAGGGGGGAATGTTAGGACTCCTATTCTATAATTCCTTATTATTTTGGGCTACAGTCTTCAGTTACCCAAATAGGCTACTTATCCATTTTGGGATCTATAATTATATGGTAATTGGACTTGGGTCGGGTTATCTTGTAAACAGGTATTTAGGGATGGGTAGTAGAGCTATATAAGGCAATCTGCCTCCATTGTAAGAGATTGTCAATGAATATGAATCTTGTTTGAATGATTTTCTTTAAATTTCCTTTAATTTACTTGTTTCAATTGCTTTCATGGATTCTGATCCTAACAAGGTATGCAACTGCTGTTGCTCTTTTTGTTCCCTCATCGTTCTTCATTTTCGTCAAGTTCCTCATCCATTTTCTGGAACCATTACACAGATGAGAATATCAAATGTCATGACAACTTGGAAAACTAAGATGAGCTGATGAGAGAATTTAAATCTCCCCACAAAAGAAAAACAGCAGCTCCGGCAGTAGCTTAGACTTCTCTTCTCAACGGTTTTGGTGCTCAAGCAGATCTTGTTAAATGGAGGCCAGAGGCGGAGGGAGGCAGGGGCCCAGTGGGTCTCGTGCCCCACTCACATTTTCAATAAAAAAATTAATATATATATATATATATATAGTATTAATATTATATTAATATAAGATCTTTATTATATAATAAAAAAATATTATGTCAAGAGAGTACTTCACGTGCTCTCCTTCAGTTCTTTTCATTGAGATTGTTTGAGAAACGTGGGTCTCACGTTTGACTTCCTTTAACTTTATATAATATTTTTTTTTCTAGTTTTTTTACTAATAGAAAAAGGATTAATGATTCCTATTTCCTTATTATTTACGGATTTTCAAGTCTAACAAGAAAAGGATTAAAAAAAACATGTATATATATATACATTGTCAAGTAATGATTCTCAATCAATTCTTTTGTGAAGAGTGTTGTTGTATTCGTTTCTTTTGGTTCTCAATACAACTCTATTCTTCATTCAAATATGTTAAGGTACTTTAAAAGAAAAGAAAATTCTGGTGCGGAAGAGTCATCGGGTACAAATAGCTCATTGGATTCATCTCCCGCAAAAAAAAAACAAAGAAGAATGATAGTAATTCAGAGAAGCCTTGTCCTGAAAGTAATGAAAAATATCCTTCTGATCCTGGAAATCGTCCTCCAATTTCAAGTTATCATCCTAATGTTCAAGATGAAGTACGCAGATATTATCTACAAAAAGGTCCTTGTCAACCTAGAGCTCATGAGTTTCCTATCACAGAATTTGGGAGAAAGAAAAGAAGATTTGTTAAAGAGTGGTTTGATGATTTTCCTACTTGGTTAGAGTACAGCATTAAAAACGATGCTGCATATTGTCTATGTTGTTATCTTTTTAAAAAAGGAGGTGGTGATACTTTTGTGGGTGACGGATTTAAGAACTGGAAGAAGAAGAGTATAGTATATGGTCATATTGGAGGGCCAAACAGTACCCATAACAAGGCTCAAAGAAATTGTGAAGCGTTACTAAATCAAAAACAACGGATTGAAACCATATTGTCAAATCATACAAGCCAAGATCGGATTGACTACCAGACTTGCTTAAGTGCATCAATCTGTGTCGTTAGAATTCTTTTGAAGCAAGGACTTCCATTTCGTGGGCACGATGAATCTGAAAATTCAAATAATTGAGGAAATTTTCTTGAAATTTTGGAATGGTTATGCGGTTATAATGAAGATATAAAAGCTGTCACATTGAAAAATGCTCCTGAAAATTTGAAGTTAACATCACCTGATATTCAGAAGCACATTGTAAGTGCTATTTCAGTTGAAATTGTCAATACAATTGCTAGTGAACTTGGTGATTCTTTATTTGCCATTCTTGTTGATGAATCTCGAGATTTGTCCTCAAAGGAGCAAATGGCCATTGTACTACGGTATGTGGATGATGGAAATGTGATTGAGCGCTTTGTGGGTATTGAGCATGTTACGAATACCAATGCTATCACACTAAAGGAAGCTATTGATGATTTTTTATGTAGACATAGATTAAGCATTTCAAGACAACAAGGTCAAGGATATGATGGAGCAAGTAATATGAGAGGTGAGATGAATGGTTTGAAAACACTTATTTTGAATGAAAATAAATGTGCTTTTTATGTGCATTGTTTTGCTCATCAACTACAGTTAGCTTTGGTAGCAGTGGCCAAGAATCATGATTTGGTTTCAGATTTCTTTACTTTGGTTGGTAATGTGGTGAATGTGGTTGGAGCATCAGCTAAAAGACGAGACATTCTTCGAGAAAAACATGGTGATGACATATTAGAAGCACTAGAAAACAATAAGCTTTCAAGTGGTCAAGGCTTGAATTAGGAAACTAGTGTGAAGCGAACTAGTGATACACAATGGAGCTCTCATTATGATACATTAATTAGCTTGTCTAGAATGTTCAAATCTGTGATAGCTGTACTCGAGGTTGTCAGAATGGATGGAACAAGTTCTGAACAAAAGCTAGAAGCAAGGGTTTTATTGGATTATATGTGATCATATGAATTCATTTTCTGTCTGCACTTGATGAGAAAAGTGTTGGGAATCACAAATGATTTGTCAAAAGCACTGCAAAAGAAAGATCAAGATATTGTGAATGCTATGAACTTGGTTACTGTATGCAAGGAAAGACTGCAGGCAATGAGAGAGAGTGGTTGGGATTCTTTACTTGCACAAATTACAATTTTTTGTGAGAAGCATTCTATTGAAGTTCTAAACATGGATGAATGTTTTGTAGCTCAAGGGAAATCAAAGCGCAATGCTTAAGTGATCACAAACTTGCATCATTACCGTGTTCAGTTGTTTTATACTGTTATTGATAATCAGCTTCAAGAGTTGGATGATCGTTTCAATGAGAAGAATACTGAGTTGCTTCTTTGTATGTCATGTTTGAACCCGGGAAATTCATTCTCAGCTTTTGACAAAGAAAAGTTGATAAAGTTGGCCCAATATTATCCTCAGGATTTTTCTGCACATGATCTAGAGGTACTTGATGATCAACTTGAAAATTACATAGTAGACATGCGCTCCAACATTGAGTTTTCTGAATTGCAGGGAATTTCTGATCTTGCAAAAAAGATGGTTCAGACAAAAAAAAGATGTGACATATCCACTGGTGTACTTGCTTTTGACACTAGCATTGATTCTA